>NC_042633.1:2435256-2725256 GCF_901001135.1 Rhinatrema bivittatum | reverse complement strand
GAAATTGTAAAGAGGTAAATGGGTGGGGTCCGTGCAGTCCGCCCGCAGGATTCAACCCGGCGGGTTCGGTCGGACCGGGGTTTCGGCGGATCCCCCACCCCTTTCGCGGGGGGTGGGGGGGGGCGGGGAACGCCTCTCGGACGGCCCCGGCCCCCGCAGGGCGCATTTCCTCCGCGGCGGTGCACCGCAACCGGCTAAGGGTCGGCTGGGAAGGCCCAGGGGGGGCAGGTGGCCCGCCGCTCCAGCGGCGCGTGATATAGCCCCCTCCGGCAGCAGCTTCGCCGTTTCCCCCGGCGTTTCCTCCTTCCCCTTTGCCAACTGTTAACTAGTCTTAACCTCATTCACTACATCTATGCAGACGATGTTCAGATTCTTATTCCCATAACAGAATCTATTAAAAAGCCATCGCACTTTGGAACAACAGCTTACAAGAAGCCATCACTAATGTCCTCAACAGTCTAAGCATGAGATCTTATTAAGAAACTCACATTATCCTCAACAATTTTTTACTCCTAGCAAAACCTCTACCACGTACACAGGGGTCTGTATATTGATAGCCCAGCGCCTGCTGTTTGAATACCGCTCTTGCCGTACCGACCCGCAGGGACGATATTTATATTATTACAGATAGCAATTGATGGAACGTAATATAGTTTTGTAAATCTATATGCTCCCAATCAGGACCAGGGGACATTCTTTAACGAAGTCAACAATCTTATCTTGTTGCATGGGAAGGGGAACCTCATTGTGGGGGGTGACCTCAATGTAGCCAGAAATACAGTCCTGGATGAACAGGTGTTCCGCAGGGTTCAACATTATCAGCCACCCTTTTAATATTTATGTTTTACCTATATGTCACTTTTTAAATGGGCTTGGTTTCACATTTTATTTGTATGCTGACGATATTCAGTTTTTAGTACCTATTGAAAATTCAGTAGAGGCCACGTTAGAAATTGTTAAAATGTATATTTTATCTTTACAACAGCTACTTCAACAGTTGCGCTTAGTTCTGAATATGGACAAAACTGAAATTGTGCTTCTTGAACGCAAATGTCATGTTAAAAGTATTCCAGATTTGAGGTGAAATGCTAACACTAAAATAAGTCCTGTTTTTTATACCCGTGACTTAGGTATGATTATAGACACTGAATTCTCTTTTAAAAAGCATATTGCCGCCAAATTGAAAGATGGTTATTTTAAACTATTAACTTTAAGAAAGTTAAAGCCACTCTTAAATTTTAAAGATTTTAGATCTGTTTTACAGACCTTGATTTTTGCTAATTTAGATTACTGTAATTCTTTATTACTTGGCTTACCTGTTTCAAATATTAGACCATTGCAGATCTTGCAGAATGCAGCAGCACGTGTTCTGTCTGGTAAACGGAAATGCGACCAATATTACCGCCACATTGATCAAGTTTCATTGGCTTCCAATCCAATATCGCATACAATATAAAGTGGCCTGTTTAATTCAAAATGTTGTACACGGGGAGATCTCAGAAATGAACCTTGCCTCCTAACCTTTAGGAAAAGACTCAAGACGTGGCTTTTCAGGCAAGCCTTCCCGAACTCCACCTAACACGCACCATCAATAAATTCTCTGCTCAGAAGCTGTATATATTGGACTGGACTCCATATTTATATTGTACTCTTGTATATTTATATTGTACACATGTATTTAATTAACCTCCTCTATCTCTCTTTATTTCTTACACTCCCAGTTCATTAGCCCCTGTTAATTGTAACTGCATCTCTTCACCACGTGTATTTATGTTTTAGGTTGTTTTCTTTGTACCCCTGTTTTCTGTAAACCGACATCATGTGAACGATTTCATGAATGCCGGTATAAAAAAACTTTAAATAAATAAAATAAATAAGTAAGTACCGCAAGGGAAAGTTGAAAACAACTTTGAAGAGCGAGTTCAAGAGGGCGTGAAATTGTAAAGAGGTAAATGGGTGGGGTCCGTGCAGTCCGCCCGCAGGATTCAACCCGGCGGGTTCGGTCGGACCGGGGTTTCGGCGGATCCCCCACCCCCACCCCTTTCGCGGGGGGTGGGGGGGGCGGGGAACGCCTCCCGGATGGCCCCGGCCCCCGCAGGGCGCATTTCCTCCGCGGCGGTGTGCCGCGACCGGCTCCGGGTCGGCTGGGAAGGCCCGGGGGGGGGGGCAGGTGGCCCGCCGCTCCGGCGGCGCGTGTTATAGCCCCCCCCCCCGGCAGCAGCTTCGCCGTTTCCCCCGGCGTTTCCTCCTTCCCCTTTGCCAACTGTTAACTAGTCTTAACCTCATTCACTACATCTATGCAGACGATGTTCAGATTCTTATTCCCATAACAGAATCTATTAAAAAGCCATCGCACTCTGGAACAACAGCTTACAAGAAGCCATCACTAATGTCCTCAACAGTCTAAACCTGGTCCTCAATGCCTCTAAGACAGAACTCCTCTTCATTTCCTCCAACCAAGAAAACCTCCCGTCTCAGATCCATCACAAACACCTTCTCACCCACACTCATGTGAGAGACCTTGGAGTAATTATAGACAACCATCTTCACCTAAAGACTATGATGAAAACCACAACTAAAGAGTGCTTCTACAGACTTCAGGTGTTAAAAGGACTCAAACCTCTCCTATATTTTCATGACTTCAGGACTGTTCTCAAATCCCTAATATTTGGCAAAATTGACTACTGCAGCGCTCTCCTCATTGGCCTACCCAACTCAACAACCAAGCCCTTACAGATGATACAGAATGCCGCAGCGAGAATTTTGACAAGCACCAACCAGAGAGACCATATTACGCCCATCCTCCGTAATTTACACTGGTTACCAGTCAGTCACAGGGCTCTACACAAAGCTCTAACTCTAATTCACAAATCAATTCATAGCCTCCTCCATCTCGACCTCGAATTCCCACTCAAACTCCACACTTCCAACAGACCAATGAGAGAAACCTACAAAGGAGCACTACAAGCCCCACCATCTAAAGCCACACGACTCATCTCTACCAGAGACCGAGCTTTTCCTACAGCAGGTCCAGCCATCTGGAACCACCTTCCTGCAGAACTCAGAATGGAACCGTGCCTACCAACATTTAAAAACAAACTCTAAACTTGGCTCTTCTTACAAGCCTTCCCTGATCCTTCAAACTTTCACTAGATAACTACAACTACTCAGCTTTGAATATGGAACTTCGCCCCTCCAATATTCTCCTCATTTACTAGTTTGCTACCCTACTTAATATGCACTTCAGCTGATGACAAAGGAATTGGAAGATCTCTCAGAAATAATAATACGTGTGGGAACACAAGGTCTGGATGAACAGGCAGGCACAGCAATGGACTTAAAACACCAGTAGGAACACAAGGCCTGGATGAACAGGCACATTATTCGAGGACAGAGGTCAATCCCACCTAGGGACACAAGCCGCGTAGGAAAAGAAACTAACCAGGATTCCCTCAGTAACGGCGAGTGAAGAGGGAAGAGCCCAGCGCTGAATCTCCGCCACTCCGGGTTCGGGGATCTGAACCCGACTCCCTTTCGATCGGCCCAGGGCGACGGAGGCCTTCGCCCGTCCCTTCCGAACGGCTCTCGCCTATCTCTTAGGACCGACTGACCCATGTTGAACTGCTGTTCAGATGGAACCCTTCTCCACTTCGGCCTTCAAGAAGAATGCTCAGTCTGTTTAAAATAACAAAATGAACGGACCCACTCTGAAGGACAATGCTCAGTCTGTTTAAAATAACAAAATGAACGGACCCACTCAAGAAGAATGCTCAGTCTGTTTAAAATAACAAAATGAATGGACACACTCTGAAGGACAATGCTCAGTCTGTTTAAAATAACAAAATGGAACAGACCCACTCAAGAAGAATGCTCAGTCTGTTTAAAATGACAAAATGAACGGACTCACTCTGAAGGACAATGCTCAGTCTGTTTAAAATAAGAAAATTAACAGACCCACTCAAGAAGAATGCTCAGCTGGAAGGCAATGCATGGCTTTGTGTATTTTGGTGGATGGTGCTGGAATACTATTTACTCTAAACAGCGATAATGCCCACATTCCGCCTGGTATTCCTTAATGTTAAGGGAATGAATTCACCTTATAAAAGGCATAGCCTGTTTAAAGAATTAAATCTGCTGAAAGCAGATGTAGTATTCATTCAAGAATCTCATTTAAAGCATAAGCATGAGATATTATTAAGAAACTCACATTATCCTCAACAATTTTTTACTCCTAGCAAAACCTCTACCAAGTGCACAGGGGTCTGTATATTGATAGTCCAGCACCTGCTGTTTGAATACCGCTCTTGCCTTACCGACCCGCTGGGTCGATATTTATTATTACAGATAGGAATAGATGGAACGGAATATAGTTTTGTAAATCTATATGCTCCCAATTTATTTATTTATTTATTTTTAGTTTTTATAAACCGACGCTCCTGTATAATATACACATCGCACCGGTGTACAATGAAACAAAACTGTCGCCTCGGGGGCTTACATTTAACAAATAACCAATCAGGACCAGGGGACATTCTTTAACGAAGTCAACAATCTTATCTTGTTGCATGGGAAGGGCAACCTTAATGTTGGGGGGTGACCTCAATGTATCTGATCTCTTGTTAATAAAGTTACAAATATAAAAAAAAAACACTTGTGGGAACACAAGGCCTGGATGAAGAGGCGCAGCAGTCGAGCACAGAGGTCAATCCCACCTAGGGACACAAGGCCTGCATGAACAGGCACATCATTCAAGGACAGAGGTCAATCCCAGCTAGGGACACAAGGCCTGGAGGAACAGGCAGGCACAGCAATGGAGTTAAAACACCAGTAGGAACATGGATGAACACGGATACTCGAATAGTAAATTTTTTTTTTTTAATGGATTTATATTTTTTTTTTTTCAAAAGTTTCTAGCACTTCATACTTGATTACACTCAGGTACTGTATATATTATTTCCCTATCCCCAGAGGAACACAAGGCCTGGAGGAACGGGCACAGCAACGGAGTTAAAACACTTGTGGGAACACAAGGCCTGGAGGAACAGGCGCATCATTCGAGGACAGAGGTCAATCCCAGCTAGGGACACAAGGCCTGGAGGAACAGGCAGGCACAGCAATGGAGTTAAAACACCAGTAGGAGGAACACAAGGCGTGGAGGAACAGGCACATCATTTGAGGACAGAGGTCAATGCCAGCTAGGGACACAAGGCCTGGAGGAACAGGCAGGCACAGCAATGGAGTTAAAACACCAGTAGGAACACAGGGCGTGGAGGAACAGGCACATCATTCGAGGACAGAGGTCAATCCCAGCTAGGGACACAAGTCCTGGAGGAACAGGCAGGCACAGCAATGGAGTTAAAACACCAGTAGGAACACAAGGCGTGGAGGAACAGGCACATGAACTAGGTTAAAACACTTGTGGGAACACAAGGCCTGGAGGAACAGGCACATCATTCGAGGACAGAGGTCAATCCCAGCTAGGGACACAAGGCCTGGATGAACAGGCACAACCATGGAGTTAAAACACCTGTGGGAACACAAGGCCTGGATGAACGGGCACAGCAATGGAGGTATAACACTTGTAGGAACACAAGGGCTGCACAGTAGACGCCGGTCAGGCACAGCGATTCATGTCAAGAACATGTGCTGCAGTGCTTACATTATCTTGAGCATAGGAGGCAATTGGAGCTGCTGCAAGGCTTTCAATAGCTTTTAGTCATCTTGCCATTCACAAGGAAAATCTGGAAAGCCAAGCAATGGCAGGTTTACTTTCAAAAACACTAGCATTTCCATCAAGTCTGGTGACAGCCTTGAGCGGTGAGGGCTCATGATATCCCCTGTCATTGAAAAGACACGTTCACTGGGCACACTGGTTGGTGGACATGACAGATATCCTTCAGCCACTTTGGATAGGTGTGGCCAGACAGTGGACTTGTGTGCCCAATATGCCAGCGGATCTGTCTGCATGTTCTCTATCGGCTCTGAGAGATACCGTGTCACTGACAGCTGTGCTGCTGTCTCCTCCTGTGCTTGGGAGGGCTGAGAGTCACTCAATCCAGTTACTTTCTCTCTCGCCCGTTGCACAACTGATGTATCTTTATGGCCAACATGCCTTGGGCGTTCTGACATGGAGGAGGAGGTACTAATAATAGTATCTGTCACTGACACAGTGCTTCTCCTGCCAGGGCTAGCAGCAGCACAACTCTGTGACGTGCCTGCTGTTTCCACCTCTGCTTCAAGCCTAATCTGTCTCCGCCTATGGCGCTCCTGTTCACGGACCTTTGCTAACAACAGCTCCTTCACAAATGACAGACAATTGGTCTGTAGGGCGAGTTTACCTTTCACACGGGGATCACAGACAGAGGCGAGCATGTATGTGCTGTCCTCTGTTAAAGGCCTTAATCTGTCTTTCACCTGCTGCTGCAAAACGTCCACACACTGCAGCACCTCAGCAGTCATTCCCTCTTGCCGTTTAAAGCCCTCCAAATGGTCATCCAGGAATTTCACTATAGGAATGATGTCAGCCAAGGTGGAACTTCTGGAACTCAGCTCCTCCGTGACGTCCTTGAAGGGCTGCATTATTTTTACCAGCTGACTCATGACTAACCAATCGTGATGCCCTAGGGGATTCTGTACACCTATGTCTATTGTACCAGAAAGTTCATGAAGGGGTGTCTGCAGCTCCAGTAACCTCTCCAGCATCATAAAGGTGGAATTCCACCGGGTGGCAACGTCTTGAATGAGACGCTTCTCTGCCATATCCAAATCAGTCTGCTTTTCTCGGAGAACCTGCCTTGCCCTGACACTTCTGTGGAAGTGTGCTGCTATGTTCCTGCACTTGTGTATTAACCTACGCAGGTATTCAGTCTCCTTGTCCTTGGACTCCAAGCCCAGACCTGACTTCACTACCAGATGCAGAGTGTGTGCAAAACATCGGATGTTCTTAAACCGCCCATCGCTTATTGCCTTAACCATGTTTGCACCGTTGTAAACATAAGAACATAAGAAATTGCCATACTAGGTCAGGCCAAAGGTTCATCAAGCCCAGTATCCTGATTCCAACAGTGGCCAATCCAGGCAACAATACATGCCAAGTACCCAAACACTAAGTAGATCCCATGCTACTGATGCCAGTAATAGCAGTTAATGGCCTTCTCCTCCAAGAACTTATCCAAACCTTTTTTAAACCCAGCTACACTAACTGCACTAACCACATCCTCTGTCAACAAATTAAAGAGCTTAATTGTGCATTTATAAGTGATCTAGAAAGAAATACGACAAGTGAGGTAATCAAATTTGCAGATGATACAAAATTGTTCAGAGTAGTTAAATCACAAGCGGATAGTGATAAATTGCAGGAAGACCTTTTGAGACTGGAAAAATCGGGATTGAAATGGCAGATTAAATTTAATGTGGATAAGTGCAAGGTGATGCAAACTGGGAAAAATAACCCTTGCTATAGTTATACAATATTATGTTCCATATTAGGAGCTACCACCCAAGAAAGAGATCTAGGCGTCATAGTGGATAACACATTGAAATTGTTGGTTCAGTGTGCTGCGGCAGTCAAAAAAGCAAACAGAATGTTAGGAATTATTAGGAAGGGAATGGTGAATAAAACGAAAAATGTCATAATGCCTCTGTATCGCTCCATGGTGAGACCGCACCTTGAATACTGTGTACAATTCTGGTCACCGCATCTCAAAAAACATATAGTTGCGATGGAGAAGATACAGAGAAGGGTGACCAAAATGATAAAGGGGATGGAACAGGTCCCCTATGAGGAAAGACTAAAGAGGTTAGGACTTTTCAGCTTGGAGAAGAGACGGCTGAGGGGGGATATGATAGAGGTCTTTGAAATCATGAGAGGTCTTGAACGAGTAGATGTGAATCGGTTATTTTCACTTTCGGATAATAGAAGTACTAATAGGAGAAAATTCTTTTTCACTCAACGCACAATTAAACTCTGGAATTTGTTGCCAGAGGATGTGGTTAGTGCAGTTAGTATAGCTGGGTTAAAAAATGGTTTGGATAAGTTCTTGGAGGAGAAGTCCATTAATAACTGCTATCAATCAATTTGTCTTAGGAAATGGCCTCTGCTATTACTAGCATTAGTAGCATGGGATCTTAGTTTTTGGGTACTTGCCAGGTTCTTGTGGCCTGGTTTGGCCACTGTTGGAAACAGGATGCTGGGCTTGATAAACCCTTGGTCTGACGCAGCATGGTAATTTCTTATGTTCTTATGCTCTCTCTACCATGAGACAGGCCCAACAGCAGCAGGAGATGAGATAAACTTAAACAATCATGGTTCCTTTTGTCCAGTGGCGTAGCCAGAATTGAGTTTTTGGGTGGGCACAAGGTTAACATGGGTGGGCTGTAGGCATTCAGATCTGAGACCTACTTGTTATTTTCTTATTGATAAATAATGCCATATACTGCACCTTAGAATGGCTTTCTAAGTAACTTGCAACAGCCATTATGCATCATGTAGGAAACTTTCAAATAATTTACCTCAATTATTTCAAGCACTTACCAGCATTAAAATTTCCTTATTAATCAGAATTTATTTTATATTTATTGCAGTTTATAAATGCACAGGTATAGAAAACAATCAGATCCAATCATGTAATAAAACAAAAATTGATGTATTCTTTCATGAACCATCTTTGCAGAAAACCAGAAATATTCATAAATACAATAAAATATAATTAATCATCAGACCAGGTGCAGTGCAGAGCTAGGGCAATTCACATTGGGGAAGATTTTCAAAGCCTTATGCGCATAGGGGGGTTATGCGCGCCGGGCCTATTTTCAAAATGCCTGGCTGCGCGCATAAAGCCCCAGGACGAGTGTAAGTCTCGGGGCTTGACAAAATGGGCAGTCTGAGGGCGGGACGGGGGCATGGCCAGAGGCCTCTCCACGGCAGCTGGGCCGGGGGGGGGGGGGGGGTCGCGCACCGGCATTCGGCCGTTGTGCGCAAGTTACGCCTGCCTCTGGCAGGCATAACTTCCACAACAAAGCTACAGAGAGGGGTTCGGGCTGAGGGGCGGGACAGGTAGGGGAAGGGAGGGGAAGGTGGGGAAGGTGGGGAGGGAACGGGAAAAGCCAGCTGGTCACCCCGAGGGCTTGGCGCGTGCAAGGTGCACTAGTGTGCACCCCCTTGCGAGCGCCGACACCTGATTTTATAACATGTGTGCATACATGCCGGGTAGCGTGCACAAATGTAGGCCGCGCGCATACGTTTTAAAATCTGCCCCATTACAACTAACATAAAAAAATATTGAAAGTCTGCTGTCACCTTAGCAAAAAGTTACCCTCCACTCAGACACAAACCCAGGCTCCCATTCTCACCCAGACACAAACCCAGGCTCTCATTCTCACCCAGACACAAACCTAGGCTCCCATTCTCACCCATATATACACACATTCAAGCTCCCATTCTCACCCACACACACACAAACCCAGGCTTCTATTCTCACCCACACATACACACATTCAAGCTCCCATTCTCACCCACACACAAACCCAAGCGCTCATTCTCAACCACACACAAACCCAAGCGCCCATTCTCAATCACACACAAACCCATGCTCCCATTCTCACCCAGACACAAACCCAAGCTCCCATTTCCATTCTCGCCCATATATACACACACATTCAAGCTCCCATTCTTACCCAAATATGCTCCCATTCTCACCAACTCACAAACCCATGTTCCCATTCTCACCCAGACACAAACCCAGGCTCCCATTCTTACCCATATATACACACATTCAAGCTCCCATTTTCACCCCCACACACACCCAGGCTCCCATTCTCATCCACACATACACATTCAAGCCTGCGCACAGCTTCCACTCCTCCCCCCAAAGCAGGAAGATCAGTTGGCCTATCCTGCTGCCACCGGCCTCCTCCTATCTTTGGGCTATATGGCCCACCGATATTCCTGCTTGGGGGGGGGGGGAGGAAGCGGAAGCTGTGCGCGGCATATCTTCTCCCTCCCCCCAAACAGGAAGATCGGTGGGCCATTCGGCTGCAGGACAGGCCACACCCACCATTTCCGCATGAGTGCCGTGCAAACGCATTGAATGGCATACCCGATCGCGCCGGGCCTGGGTCCTCCTCTTCGCTGTCACGGGGATGGGATCCCGCGATGGCCTTGCAGTTCGGGTACTCCACTTCCGGTTCCAGTTGGGTGGGCCTGGGTCTTCCTCTTCGCTGTCATGGGGATGGGATCCCGCGACGGCCTTGCAGTTCTGGTACTCCACTTCCGGTTCTAGTTGTGTGGGCCTGGGTCCCCAGGCCCACCTGTAGCTACGCCACTGCTTCTGTCAGTTTGCTACTTGAAGGGAGTGATATTTATTTACTTAGATTTTTATATTCCACTTCAAAGTGGATTACATTCAGGTACTATAGGTATTTCCTTATCCCCACAGTGCTTACAGTCTAATTTTGTACCTGAGGCAACAGAGGGTAAAGCGACTTGCCCAAGGTCACAAGGAGAGACAGCAGGATTTGAACCCTGGTTTTCCTGGGTTGTAGCCCACTGCTCTAATCACTAGGCTACTCCTCTCCTCTGTATATATGTATTGTGTGCCACATAGGATTTGCTGCTGCAGCCTATGGAGAGATCCTGCAGCAGGGCTGCTGTGGACCCCCTTGAAGTGGCAGCCCAAGAACAGACCCATAATTCATAGGGAGTCCCAGAGAGAGAGAGAGCAAGAGTGTGTGTTTGTGAGAGAGAACATGTAGGAATTAGAAAGCCTGTGTGTGTGTGTGTGTGTGTGTGTGTATGTGTGTCTGTGAAAGAAAGCACATGAAAGTCTGCATGTGTGTTTAAGGGAGTTTGAGAGAGAGCCTGTGTGCGTGTGAGGGAGCTTTTGGGTTTGAGAACCATTTGTGAGGGAGAGCATTTAGGATTGAGGACGTGTGTGTGTGTGTGTGTGTGTGTGTGTGTGTGTGTGAGCCGGTGAGAGATAACATGTGAGAGCCTGCATGTGTGTAAGGGAGCTTCAGAAAGAAAGCATACATGTGTGTGAGGGAGCATTTGCGAGAGAGTGAGAGTATGTATGTGTGAAGGAGCCTGTGAGAGCTTGTGTGTGTGTGTGAGGGAGCCTATGAGAGAGCGTGTGGGCGTGGGAAAGCCTGATTGTGTATGAGAGTGGCCTGTTCATGAGAGAGAGCCTGTGAGAGAGAGAGAGAGCCTGTATGTGTGCATTTATTTATTTAGAGGTTTTATATACCAAGTGAAAATCACTAGATCACCACTCAACCATATGGATTCTGCCTATTCAGGCTGCAGTAGCTTGCATGTTTGAGAAAGCCTGTGAAAGAGAGAGCCTGTATGTGTGCATTAGAGAGAGCCTGTAGGAGTGAGAGCTTATTTGTGAGAGAGATGATTTAGTACTGTGGAAGCCTATGTGTTTGCGTTTGTGTGATAGAATCTATGAAATTGTGTGTGTGTGTGTGTGTGTGTGTGTGTGTGTGTGTGTGAGGGATTCTGTCAGAGTGAGAGTATTTGTGTATGTGTGTGTGAGAGCCTGTGAGATCATGTGTATGTGTGTGTGAGGGAGTCTGTGAGAGTGAGCATTGTCTGTGTGTGAGAGAGCCTGTGAGAATGAGAGCATTGTGTATGTGTGTGTGCATGTGATGGAATCTGTGAGAGTAAGAGCTTGTGTGTGTGCATGTGCGTGTGTGTGTGTGAGGAAGCCTGTGAGAGTGACAGTCTGTATATGCGGGAAAGAGAGGGAGTATGTGTGTATGAGGAAACCTTTGGGAGTAACAGCCTGTGTGTGTTCCTGGGGGAAGAAAGAGAGCGACTTTAAGCATGTGTATAAAAGTGTGTGTGGATGTGTATATATATGTGTGTTTAACAGAGTGTGTGTGAGAGAGAATGAACATGTGAGTGTATGTGGAGAGAAGATGAAGTTTATTCCCACACATCCCCCTTGCCCCCTAATCCTTGACTATCTCGGGTAACTGGAAATTAAGAGTTTATTCTTATTAGTTTTCATTATTGGATGATATTTGATATGCCTGCTATTTTGAAATAATTTATTGGTGCTTGGGAAATTGAAAAAAATGTATATATAATGAATTATTGGATATTATTCTGTTCTTCAGGTGTTTTAAAATATTTATTCTTTTATTTATATGGTTTTACTTTTATAATTTTATGTTTCCGGATTTTATTGTTTAATCTTTTGTGAGGCATGGCGATGTTTCTGTTTTTCCACTGATACACTGCAGCCAGATTCTGGCTTCTTGGGATTTCCATTTCAGTTTTTGGCTGCATTTTGGTGGTTCTAATATCTGATCCTCCATTCTATACTTGGTGAGGGTCTGTCTGTGTTCTGTTTGTGTGTGACCATGGTGAAAGATTCTGCTAGCGTGTAGTGTCTGTGTTGGGATCTATAGCAGTCAGATTTGTCTCATTTCCCCAGTAGAAGGTGTAGTGGTATTCTGGGACCCAGATTAATAGTTACAGCGCTGCTTTTTCATAGTTAGGTGGTTGTTGTTTGAATCCTTGGTGTTACTGCTGTTATGATAGTTTTAATAAATAGATTTTGAGGGTCTTTTTGCACGGTTTTATGTTACTTCTCAATGAGTCTGGCAGTGGAAGGTGTCTTTGCTGATGTTACTGTGATGACAGCACAATTTGAAAAAAGATTTTGTCTCGTGAGTTGCATGGGGAAACATTCATGTTCCATTGCTGGGGGAATTTCTGTGAATGTGCCCTGTGTTACAGAACTGGAGGTGCAGGATTTACATATAGATTCTGTCCCTTCCTGCATAGATTCCAGACTTCACCCTCATGTCCATGTAGAATTGGCTGAATGAAGCAATCAAATAATTATAATAGCAGTTTTATTAGAAGGTTGAAACTGGACAGCGTTTTTTAAATTGTGCAGCAGGCCCTGACAACGTTTCCTTATTGTCTCTTTTTTATAACCAATTTAAAGGCAGCGGCCACGCTGTGGAGCTCGGTGTCATGTGTGGAAATGTCACTTTGGTTCGCCCCCCCCTTCATACTCACCTTGATCCCCATTGCTCTCCCCCCAATTCTGTCCAGAGACGTCACTGACTTTCTGTAACCTTAAGCATTACTACAAGAGGATGGGGGTGTGGGGGGAGGAAGGTGCACAAATGCATTGACCCCCAGGCACCGGAGAATTTCGGTACCTCTGCAATTACCAGGAAAGACCCAGCACTCCTGGTCGAGGGAGAAGGGACTCCTAATGGGGCTGGGATCTCCTATCTCTTTCTCGGATGGTAACCAGCTGGACACTCTCTCTAGCACTCACACTCGCCTTCAGCGCACATTACCATACTTCTCACTCACACATTTAAAATGGGCGGGATTTTTGTCACCTCCCCACCTAAGTCTTTGCTTTGCACTCACAAGAGCTTGCAAAGTTCCCACGCCAGTTGTGTCTGGGAGAGAGAGGAAAACACTCCGTCCCCCCCCCCCCCCTCGCAAAGGGCAGGCATCAGGCACTGCAACAGATTTGGGACACATTGCCAAGCTTACTTTGCTTTTTCTGGCAGATCTGTGCCTTTAAGAAATCTGATCGGGGGCTTGAGAGGGAGGAGGGAACAGGGCTCTGGCTTTCACTTTCGTCACGGTGCTTTGCTGGGAGTGGGGGTGGAGCGATGCCCATGTAAATTCTTCCCGTGGCAGCTGAGACCCATGGGCGGGCTAACAGCACTGCCTCCCCCCCCCCCTCCCCGCAGTTGCGGAATATTTACTTGGCTTCTCCTTATCTGCGGGACTCAGGGGGCGGGGGAGGAGGGCGAGCTGTTCTCTGTTCAGCTGTTTGCGCTTTGGCTGCTGCAGGCTGCAGCTGCTTGTGATCTCTTCACAGCAGCTTTCTACTGCATTTGCTCTGCTCTAGCCATCCCAACTCCCTCCCCCCCCCTTGCCCGGCGGTGGACAGACTGGCTCGTTGACTCTTCTACCCTTTCCTCCTTTTGTGTGTAACTGTCCGGCAGTCCCTACTCCCTCCCCCCTTCCCCAGCGGGGGAGGAAAGGGCTGAGGCGTTTCTCAGAGCGGTGGCCCGTCTGCCCTTTCCTCCTCCCCTCTGTGACTCCCAGCGCATAGCACAGAGCTCAATGGTTCGCACATGCACGGTAGAGCTGCTCTCTACTGCACATTTGTGGGCCGTGGGTCAGAGCCCATTTATATTGCAGATAGCATGTGTTGGTTATATGTCCAACAGATGGCGCTGTTTTACCAAAAAAGCATGTTTTTACCTGTCACAGGTGTGACATCTATATAATATATGTATATTAAAACACGCGCGAAATCAAATGCAATGTTGTGTGAAAATTTCAAAGCAATCAGTGAAGAACGTTCGGAGATTTAAGATTTTGAACAAACGAACATTTACATTTTTATTTATATAGATTGAAAAGTAAGGGTCTCAATACAGATCCCTGAGGCAATCCACTCCCACTGAGAAAATTGTCCATTTAATCCTACTCTCTGTTTCCTGTCTTTTAGCCAGTTTGCAATCCACGAAAGGACATCACCACCTATCCCATGACTTTTTACTTTTCCTAGAAGACTCTCATAAGGAACTTTGTCAAATGCCTTCTGAAAATCCAAGTATACTACATCTACAGGTTCACCTTTATCCACATGTTTATTAACTCCTTCAAAAAAGTGAAGCAGATTTGTGAGACAAGACTTGCCTTGGGTAAAGCCATGCTGACTTTTTTCCATTAAACCATGACTTTCTATATGTTCTGTGATTTTGATGTTTAGAACACTTTCCACTATTTTTCCTGGCACTGAAGTCAGGCTAACCAGTCTGTAGTTTCCCGGATCGCCCCTGGATCCCTTTTTAAATATGGGGGTTACATTAGCTATCCTCCAGTCTTCAGGTACAATGGATGATTTTAATGATAGGGTACAAATTTTTACTAATACTTCTGAAATTTCATTTTTTAGTTCTTTCAGAACTCTGTGGTGTATACCATCCAGTCCAGGTGATTTATTACTCTTCAGTTTGTCAATCAGGTCTACCACATCTTCTAGGTTCACCGTGATTTGGTTCAGTCCATCTGAATCATTACCCATGAAAACCTTCTCCAGTACGGGTACCTCCCCAACATCCTCTTCAGTAAACACCGAAGCAATGAAATCATTTAATCTTTCCGCGATGGCCTTATCTTCTCTAAGTGCCCCTTTAACCCTGTATTAAGATGATTTGATTCATTTTTGTCTGGGAGATATCAACAAGTATACTCTTACAGAGTTAAAATTCAGCACGGCATACTGTAAGGGTCCACATTATCTGTGGTAATGTTTAATATATATGTAAGCTCATTAGCAAAGAGTTTGGAGGGATGGGCATTAAACATTTTATGTATGCCAATGACATTCAATTTTTGCTACCATGTGATAAGGTGGGATGCTTTTCTGAAGGAACATTTCATAAGATAATGCAGGAAATACACAACTATAAATTCTCATTGAATATCGCCAAGACCGTTTTGATGTGGATTGGGAAAACTGAACCTACAACAATATTGTGTTCGATGGTATTTCCAAAGAAGTCTCTGCAGGTAGTCTCTGAATCTATAAATGTAGGGTTCACCATAGATAGTAAATTAACAATGAGACCTCACTTGCAAAAGGTGATAAACAAAGCATATTACATGTTAAAAATGATGAAGGCCCTTAGAGATTTCCTCCCACAAGAATCCTTCAGATCGGTATTACAACCTTAGTATTTTTACAAATTGATTTTTGTAACAGTTTCCTGGTGTGACTTCCTCTCACATATGTTTGGTCATCGCAATTGTTGCAAAATTCTACTGCCAGAGTGTTGTTGAGAATTCCACCATTTGATCATATTACTCCAATTCTGAGAGAGTGTGTTGCGAACATACCTTGTGTCTGCGGATTCTATTAAGAATGCACCCGGGGAACCCTGGGAAAGGGCGTGGAGGCGTGATTACTTGCTTCTGTGAGATAGTGAGTCCTAGGTCCACAAGGCTACTCAGGGATGAGCCCCCAAGATACCCTGAAGATAGGCAAGCAAGTATGAGAATGGACACAGTACAAACTCAGGTAGAAGTGGAACAGGAACAGGGGACTCCTGGACCGGAGAGCTAAAGAGTAAGCGTTCATAGGGGAGACGAGGACTCCTGCAACTTGGACTAGATGAGGACTGCTGGATATGGACGAAGAAGAGGTGCACTCTGGAAGACAAAGATGAGACTCTCGGAGACATTGAAGAGATGTAACAAGACTCTTTGAGATGTTGAAGAGGAACACTCTTGGAGACGTTGAAGAGGGACACTCTTGGAGACATTGAAGAGGGAAACTCTTGAGTATGAAGACAAGACGAGACTCTTGGACACAATGAAGAGACGAGACTCTTGGAAACATTGAAGAGATGAGGCTCTTTGAGTTGGGGAGTGCTATCTCTCAGGGTGCCCTACACAACCGCTGTTGACTGGTCACGGAACAACCTGTCCACTGTCACCCTACACAACCCGGAGGTTGGTAACGGACCACGCTAAGAGCGGGAGGAGCACTAGATGGAGAGGAGTCGGGCAGCACTCGAGGAAAGTCCAACCGGATGAATTCCAATCCATTAAAGCACAGACCGATCAGGGAAAAGTCCGGGGGATGACAAGAACTGCTGATGTGTTCCCCAGGAACAAGAAGTAAAGCGAAGAAAGAGGCACACGAGAGAACGGTACCTCAGGTGAAGCCATCTGGATGTCAGGAAGACTTGGCATCTGAATCAAGGGAATAGACCTCTGGACACTAGGACCTCTGGACATCTGAAGAGATGGATGACAGAAGGAGTGGACTTCTGAATGAGGAATAATCTAGAAGTCTTTAGAGAAGATGAACAGACATCAGGATGGAGGATGTTGGGACAACAGGACATCTGGAACTCAGAATAGGTGGACATCTGGACGTCAGGACCTGAAGATATCGGAACGTCTGGGACATCTAGGAACACGTGAGGGATCCCAAGGCTTACAGGAAGGGAAGCCAGGGACTGGAACATACCATGAGGAAAGTCTACAACAGGGGGGACCTGGAATGTTGGACGAAAACATCAAGAAGAAGTCATCACGAAGAGAGAAGTCTTGGAACACGAAGTCTTCTAGACAGGAGCAGCAAGATGAACCACATTGGAACTGTGGAACTCCGAGGATGGAAGATGGAGACGATGGAACTCCGAAGATGGACTCTCTGGAGGTTGATACTCAAAAGAGGAACTCCATGGACGGTGTGACTCCATCCGAAGGCAATGAGGAACTGAAGCAGTGTCTATTTATAGGGCAGCACTCAGCTACGGTGAAGGGAGGAATCCTCGTGAAAGGATTCCCCCAAAGCAGGAGAGCTCTGGTGGTGGCACAGGCCATGAAGAGAGGGGAATTTCTGGCAGGGGAGTTTCCCCTGAAGACGCATTGGAGGCGCGGCTCCAGCCACACAGGAGGGACTGCAGCAGCGGCAGCATGCCGTGAAGAAGACGGCCAAAACGATGCACAATTATTTTTTCGAGGGATACCATGAAAAAATGAACAAGGTATCACCTCTGAGAGATTGAGAATCATTTAATATTTTTGGAGAGAGTTCTCTTATTAAAATATTTTGAGATAATAATATAGTATAAATAGATCATCAGAGGTGAAGAAGACGGCAGCACGGCTTGGTGGCAATCAGGGCCGTGGGGGAGAGGTGAGACCCTGTCCGCGGGACATCCACGGGCAGGGGAGTAACAGAGTGCACTTCAAAGTGCTTGTAATAACCAATAAACTATTGCATGGAGAAGAAAATTGAATTTTAGCAAACAGTCTTATTCCTTATGTCCCCAAAAGAGTATTGCGTTCTGCAGGGAAAGGCTTGATAACACTGCCTCCTCTGTGAACTGCAGAATTACAGTCGACTCGTGAATGTATGTTTTCACACGCTGTCCCTGCATTGTGGAATGGCTTGCCTGTAAATAAATGAGAGTAAAGACACATTAAGGGGTAGATTTTATAACATGCTACCCGGCGCGCGTTCACGTACACTCGATTTTATAACTTGTGCACCTTTTGTGAGCCGATCCGAGCTGCCTTCTTCCATTCCCTTCCCCCTTGTCTGACCTTCCCACCCCTTCCCCTAGCACTAGTACTACTCCAACTCCCCAAACGTTTTATCCTACCTTTTGCGCCTGCCTCTGGGCAGCCTGCCAGCATGCAATCTTTCGACACAGCAGCAATAGGCACGGCATGTGTGTGTAGGGCCTTGAAAATCTGCCCCTAAGGATTTTAAGAAAAAGCTAAAGGCCTGGTTTATTAGCAAAGAATTTAAAATGTTTGTAATGACTCATAATTTGTTTATGCACATATGTAATGCATGTTTTAACGCTGTAATCCTCTCTGAACACAATTTTGGAGATGCGGAAAATAAGCCATAAATAAATAAATAAATAGAAGGAAGGAAATAGAGAACAGGTGTAGATGGTGGTCGGTTTTCCAAGAGAGAAAGGTAAATAGTGCAGTGCTCAGGGATGGGGCCTGGGACTTGCACTGTTTAAACCACACGCAAGCCATGAGAGGAATTACAGAAAGGTCTCTGTGAGACTGGGGAGATGCAATTTAAAGTGAGAAAATAAAAAGTGAAGCAAATGGGAAGATGTAATCCTAACTTTGTGTACAAAGTGCTGGCATCCATTTAGGAGTTACCACCTGGAGAGAGGATCTTTGGGGGAGAGCAGGGTCACATCTTAGAAACCTATAGCTCAGTGCATGTGGCAGCCAAAAAGGAAATAGAAGGTGAAGGAAGGGATAATGAAACTGGGAATGCAGTGAGGCCTCTGCATTGCTCCCTGCTGGGGCTGCACCTTGAGTATCCTGAGCATCGCTGAAGGACATTTCCATAAACTTTTAGCCAGAGTGGCTTTGCTGGGGAGAGCAACATGAAACAGGCTTTTCAAATCTGGATTAGCCAGGAACTTCCAGGTGACCTGGACTGGCCAGTGCTGGGAAACAGGATGCAGGGCTTGATGGACCCTGGTTCTGACCCAACATGGCATTTCTTATCTCCTAATTCCTTAACCTGAGGAGAAGTGCAGGTCTCCTTTGCACCCCCCTCATGCTGATTCCAGACTATGGACACTGGCAGGTCTCCTTTTAACACTGCACACTCATGAAGCAGTAATGTCCCTTCTATCTACTTTTCAAAGTTTTGTTCCTTTGTTTATCAATCACATCTTATCCCCCCAGGGCCTGAGACAATCATAAAGCAATTAGCTATTATCCCATCATGGAAATTGTTCATTATGATGGGGAATAAGTGAAAGTTATAAGAGGGTAGTCAGCAGCAGCTGCATCAGACCCTGTGTGTGAGAGCTCCAGCTTTGCTCTGAAGGACGTCAGATGGCAGTGAGTAAGATTTTAAAATATTTCTTTAAGATAACGTATGAGAATCTGTCACTAAGCTGAAAGATAGCACAGAACAGAAATCTGCAGGATGGGATTTAAGTATCGGGATCGGAAACAAAAGGAGCCTGCAAAAAACCTGGGGCAAAAGAAAACCACTCAGGCAGAAGCACCTGAAGTTTCTTCAAACCTAATGTTGTAGATTTGTTTTCCTTACAGACGCTGCAGTCAAGAGCAGAGCAAATGAAACTGACAATTTCTTGGCTTTCTTTTGCTTTAATTTGCTCCATAGGCTTTCAGGGGATGGGAAAAACATTCCTCTTTACCAGAGATGTGAATTGTATTAGAGGATTTCTTGGAAAATCAGATTTCAGTGTCTATTCTACTTGCTTCCCCTTCCCCTGCCCCTCTCTGCCCCAGCAGCACCTCTCTGCTCTTTCTCTCTGGTTATTGCCCCTGCTATTCCCCTCCCTACTCCTATATCTCTACATTTTACCCATGCTTTTCCCCCTCCTGCCCCTGTATTGCTGTGTTTTGCCCCTGCTTTTATCCTTCCTGCCCCTCTCTCTCCCCTCAGTATTTCTGTATTTCTGGTTATTGCCTCTGCCTTTCCTCTCCCTGCCCCTCTCTCTCCCCTCAGTAGTTCCTGTATCTCTGGTTATTGCCCCTGCTTTTCCTCTCCCTGCCCCTCTTTCTCTCCCCTCAGTGGTTCCTGTATCTCTGGTTATTGCCCCTGCTTTTCCTCTCCCTGCCCCTCTCTCTCTCCCCTCAGTGGTTCCTGTATCTCTGGTTATTGCCCCTGCTTTCCCTCTCCCTGCCTCTTTCTCTCTCCCCTCAGTAGTTCCTGTATCTCTGGTTATTGCCCCTGCATTTCCTCTCCTTGCCCCTCTCTCTCCCCTCAGTAGTTCCTGTATCTCTGGTTATTGCCCCTGTCTTTTCTCTCCCTGCCTCTTTCTCTCTCCCCTCAGTAGTTCCTGTATTTCTGGATATTGCCCCTGCTTTTCCTCTCTCCCTCCTCAGTTGTTCCTGTATCTCTGGATATTGCCCCTGCTTTTCCTCTCCCTGCCCCTCTCTCTCCCCTCAGTAGTTCCTGTATCTCTGGTTATTGCCCCTGCTTTCCCTCTCCCTGCCCCTCTCTCTCCCCTCAGTAGTTCCTGTATCTATGGTTATTGCCCATGCTTTTCCTCTCCCTGCCCCTCTCTCTCACCCCTCAGTAGTTCCTGTATCTCTGGTTATTTCTCCTGCTTTCCCTCTCTCTCACCCTCTCTCTCTCACCCCTCAGTAGTTCCTGTATCTCTGGATATTGCCCCTGCTTTTCCTCTCCCTGCCCCTCTCTCTCCCCTCAGTAGTTCCTGTATCTCTGGTTATTGCCCCTGCTTTCCCTCTCCCTGCCCCTCTCTCCCCCATCAGTAGTTCCTGTATCTCTGGTTATTGCCCCTGCTTTTCCTCTCCCTGCCCCTCTCTCTCTCCCTCAGTAGTTCCTGTATCTCTGGTTATTGCCCCTGCTTTCCCTCTCCCTGCCCCTCTCTCTCCCCCCTCAGTAGTTCCTGTATCTCTGGTTATTGCCCCTGCTTTTCCTCTCCCTGCCCCCTCTCTCCCCTCAGTAGTTCCTGTATCTCTGGTTATTGCCCCTGCTTTTCCTCTCCCTGCCCCTCTCTCTCTCCCCTCAGTAGTTCCTGTATTTCTGGTTATTGCCCCTGCTTTCCTTCTCCCTGCCCCTCTCTCTCTCCTCAGTAGTTCCTGTATCTCTGGTTATTGCCCCTGTCTTTCCTCTCCCTGCCCCTCTCTCCCCCCTCAGTAGTTCCTGTATCTCTGGTTATTGCCCCTGTTTTCCCTCTCCCTGCCCCTCTCTCTCTCCTCAGTAGTTCCTGTCTCTCTGGTTATTACCCCTGTTTTCCCTCTCCCTGCCCCTCTCTCCCCCCTCAGTAGTTCCTGTATCTCTGGTTATTGCCCCTGTTTTCCCTCTCCCTGCCCTCTCTCTCTCCTCAGTAGTTCCTGTCTCTCTGGTTATTACCCCTGTTTTCCCTCTCCCTGCCCCTCTCTCCCCCCTCAGTAGTTCCTGTATCTCTGGTTATTGCCCCTGCTTTTGGAAGGTCAGCTGGGCCCCGTGCACAGCTGGCCAGGATAATGAAGGCTCAGGCGCGCGTCGGGAGCAGGGTAAAGCGGGGGGGGGGGGGGGGGGGGGGGGGGGGGGGAGCACATAAGGGAGGCAGTTAGGTCAGGCAGGGGTCAGGGAGAAATAGCAGAGGGCGTGGAGTAAGGAGGAGGGGTAGGCAAGGTACGGCTGCGGTGTTGGCAGGCTGTAATTGGTGGGAAGCCCAGAGGGGGATCTTGAGGGGGCGGAGTCTCGGGGCAGGGCGGCGTTGGTTTCACTTCGCCGCGACTGCCCTGAGAGCCGGTCGACTGTTTTCCCTCCCACCCACCCTTTTCTAATTTGTTTGGTTTGTACTTGTTGTTTCCTTGCTTGTCGCAGTTGGCGGATGGCCCGAGCCGGTACAGCTTGTATAGCATAATGAGTAAGATGGAATTATGTGGTAATTAATGAACGGTGGACAACTGGGACAGTTGTCGGATGTGGATTCCTTGCTCGTCAGTGGCGGGAGTCCCCTGGCCTGGCTCCTTGCTCGTCAGTGGCGGGAGTCCCCTGGCCTGGCCCCTTGCTCGTCAGCGGTGGGGGCCGCCGGGTTGGCTCCTTGCTGGCAGATGGCGGGGGCCGGAACCCGGGAAGGGTCGAGGAACGAGCCGTGTGGCTGGCGGGGGATCGTCCTGCTAGAGGAGTGGCGGACGATGGTCGGAGATGCTATTAAATGTTATGTTAATTCAATGGCTCGGACCTCCAAGTTATTAAAGCTGCGGCCCAGTTAACCCAAAGTTTGTTGTCAGTTGCATTTATTCAAGGTGTGAAAGGGGGTGGATGCGAACGAGCGATGTCCTGGATGCCTGCATTATCCACTCCCGCTCCTCTGATTGCCCCTATTCTGATGCACCACCTCACATAAGAACATAAGAAATTGCCATGCTGGGTCAGACCAAGGGTCCATCAAGCCCAGCATCCTGTTTCCAACAGAGGCCAAACCAGGCCACAAGAACCTGGCAATTACCCAAACACCTAGAAGATCCCATGCTACTGATGCAATTAATAGCAGTGGCTATTCCTTAAGTAAACTTGATTAATAGCAGTTAATGGACTTCTCTTCCAAGAACTTATCCAAACCTTTTTTGAACCCAGCTATACTAACTGCACTAACCACATCCTCTGGCAACAAATTCCAGAGATTTATTGTGCGTTGAGTGAAAAAGAATTTTCTCCCATTAGTCTTAAATGTGCTACTTGCTAACTTCATGGAATGCCCCCTAGTCCTTCTATTATTCGAAAGTGTAAATAACTGAGTCACATCTATTCGTTCAAGACCTCTCATGATCTTAAAAAAAAAAAAAAAAAAAAAAAAAAAGACCTCTATTATATCCCCCCTCAGCCGTCTCTTCTCCAAGGTGAAAAGCCCTAACCTCTTCAGCCTTTCCTCATAGGGGAGCTGTTCCATCCCCTTTATCATTTTGGTTGCCCTTCTCTGTACCTTCTCCATTGCAACTATATCACCTCCCAGATACTTGTGACCTAAGGCAGGGGCGTCTTCCAGTCCAGACCTGGGGACACAGAGAGAGTCTGCACCCTCCAACTGATCTCGGGGTGAGCAGATCTCAAACCTTCCCCGGAGCTGTAAATATCTCTGCCCTGTCCTGAGAGGAGGGAAGGCTGGAAGAGCTGCACAGGGAAAAGGTTTCCTTTAAATGCACAAGAGGACAGAGAAGGATTTCCGGATCAGAAACCAGGGCACACATTGCCCTCCTCTTTTCCCTCTCAGTCCTGCAGGTGCTGGGAGGGATTCAGGCTGTTCCTGCTCAGAGGGGGCAGGGCTGATTCCTGGGGGGCTCAGATAAAGCCCCTGCTCTCCCCCTCTGCAGGGATTTCCGGTCCTGGGGAGGCAGAAAGTTTCTGCTTTTACTCTGAGCCTTTCCTGCTCTCCGCAGCCCTGCAGACAGTAGAAAAATGCACAAAAATAAATACTAACAAAAACATAATATAAAGTGCCCCCTTTTAATTGGAGCACTACGTTGCATTAGCAGAATGGGAAAGCAGCAACCGGAGCATGCGAGGAGCTGCCCGGCAGAGGCCATGCTGCTTCCCCAGTGCATGCTGGGAGGATCCCAGCTCCTTAAGGTGGATCTGTGGAGATAGGCGAGAGCTGCAGGGTGAGACAGGAGGGGACGGATTCGGGCTCTGCATCTATCAGAGGACGGTGCTTCTCTCTCTCTCCGGGACGTTTATATTGCATGGATGGTGCGGCTGAATTAGCGCACGTTTGTAACTTGCGACGTGTCAAGGCGACGACGATTAACGATGGGGAAGGAGCGCGATTCGCACCCCAGCTCCCTCCCCTAATCTGCCCATCCGGTCCAGCCCCGCTTCCAAAAACCTTTCACAGCAGGGCAAGTTGTGGACTTTGGCAGCTGGCAGGAGGGGCAGAGAGAGAGGGAGGACTTTTTTTGGGGGGGGGGGGGGGGGGGCGGGTGTTTTTAACTGGTGGCTGCCTGGGAGCAGAGGAATAAGAGAGAGAGGGAGGGGTTTGGGGTTTTTTTTTAACTGATTGTTACCTGGGAGGCTTGCATTTTTACAATGAGGTCAATATTCAAAACTAAACTTTAAATGAATAACTTGGAGTTAGATGGATACTGTACGTTGGCTGCATAACTTGTGAGTTGTCCATCTAAATGGCTTTGAATGCTGCCCTCAATATCTTTGGCTAGCTAACTTCGTGAAATAACGTGGGCTAGCTGTAGGGCTGACCCCCGGTCATCAGCCCTGCCGCTGGTCCGTGCAATTAAAGGAAGGACGTTAGTCTCGGGGAAACAAAAAGGTTGGGAAGCACAGTTCCAGCACCCGGCGTTCCTGGGGGCGGGGGGGGGGGGGGGGTGTTCTACAAGTGGATTGGGTTTGACTCCTGGCTTGGACACTGTTTTCCTTTGCTCTGTCTTTGAATTTATATTTATCAAGTCTTAAGAGTAATATCCAAGATACCATTGACAACTGGACAGATAACAGGAAATCTTGAACCAAAATACAATCTATATCTTGATGCATAACCCAGGCCACTAAACATGAAGGGGATCCAATTCACAATCCTGGTCAAAAATTCACCGTGCAGAAAGAAAAAAAAAAGTAATAAAAAGGAAAAAGTGAGACAGGCAGGTCCTGTGACCTGATATTTAAGAGAACCAAAATAGCACAATTCTGTCCCACACAAGTGGACAGCGAAAACAGGACTGGGGGAGCGAGCGGCTGAAGGGGCTTATTACTCAGAAAGTTCATCCCTTGGGGAGTTTCCTAAGCAAACGCTCTGCTATTTAATGACACATCTACAGGGGAAATTCAGTCAGAGCAGCGCTCCCAATTCTAACACTCTGAATGCAAGAAATGGCTTCCTGGCCTTCTGGGTGGCGTTAGCCATGTCTGGAAATACTTGTAACTTCTATGAAAGAAAACACTACATCTTTACCATGGAAGGAGGGCTTATTTATGTATTTTATTTTAAGATTCTCATATACCGCAGACTACAATCTCGCACAATGCGGTTCCCAAGATACATTGCACATCACAAAAACGAGACTTTAGAAAACCAAGACAAATACATGAAATTCTCATGCAGCAAAAAAAATCCAAGTCTACCTGAGGTCAGAGTCGGGTCAGAGTCGAGTCAATGTCTTCGTTTCGGCATGGTTCAGAAGCAATCGTGTTGAATGCTAATTCCAGACCCTAGCACTGATCAGCCTGGCTGCATGGACTAGATTTAGTCTTTTGGGGAAATCGCTAGCGTCTCCCAGTGACCCTTCCAATAAAGAATTTCTCAATGATCTCAAACTTCTAATCAATAGCTTGAGTTTGGCCCTCATCACAATGCCATGTACTCCTGCCCGTCTCCTTACTTTAAAGGCTGCAGGGCCATCGTCATTATCTGAGCCCCCATCAGCAGGAAACTGCTATCATCCCCGGACCCGGCCAGCCAACGAACTCACCCTTGGGACCAGCATTGCCGATGATGCTTTCCAAGCAGAAACTGCCTGCATTGGAAGACCAATGTTGACCGGAGTCCTCTGCATCAGGAACAGAGCAGAAGACTCCTGCATGAAGTTGCCTCCTCTTTGCTCTGGCTCCGGACCTGTGACCCAGCTGACTTCTAAAGGCCCTGTACCTGTCACTGAAATCCCTGTGTCTCTGACCAGCATGTAGACATCATTACAATGCTTCAATCGCTGACTGTCAGTGTAGTAATAAAACAGACTCACTTCTAAAACTGCTGCAAAGGTCAGAGAACTGATCCTAAATAATTTGGTTAGTTAGCTGGTAGGATTCGTGAATTAACAAGTCTGTGCAAGTTTATGATTGATTCAGCTGTTGCCATAATTATAAACTGTAAACTAACCCATCTTCATTACTAAACCAATTGCTTTACGTTTGCATAATACCTAATGGGTTGCGCTTGATAAAATACCTTAATAAAGAGATTACTGATTCCAATCCTAAAAAAAAAATTACTCTATGAACTTGAAATTTTCTGCCTTACAACTCTGCCTTTCCCAAGTGTTTCCTTCTTAGCTGGGCTGATCCTTTTTGGAGATTTTTTTCTAGTTTTCCAAATTCTGGCTCTCTTTCCCCTCATGTGCTGGTGGATTCTCACTCACTCCTATTTGTTGGAGCTCTTGTCCAAGTTAAAGAATGGAGACTAATGGTGCCTGTCAGTTTTGGACTATCCGGGTCTGTTGATGCAGTTACGTAAGTTTGGAGGCCTATGGAGATGGCTCTGCAGGTGTTATCCTTTTCTATAAGGCCCACATTGCCTTCAGTGCAATGTCCGATTTCAGCATGTACTGATTCTTATAGGGGCATGGAGCAGTTTTCTTATTCTTACATTCAATTTTTCCAGATATTAAGAGTGCAGAGATTATAAACTGATTATTAGCTTGCTTCTTATTCCATGAGGATAAAGCACTCTTCAATATCAGTTTCAGTCTCCTGCAGTACTCTTGGTCGATCTTAACTCTAAGTGATTTGAGCCAGATTGTTGCATCTTCCATTTCTCCTAGATACGTATATACATTCCTGCTCAAATTCCTTTATATTGCAGTCCTGAGTCATTCAGTGCATTCATTTCATGCATTATTAGGTTAAACTTATAACACTCAAAGCATTTGAATGGCTTCACTCATATGCAAATCATTTCATGTCTTTGCAGCTGACTTTTCCAAACCGAAACATTTATCACACTCACATCATGTAAATGGTTTCTTTAGGGATCAGTGTGTCCAAATGGTTTTCTTTTGCACGTATTTTGACAGCAATGAACCTCATTCATAAGGCAGCATGGATCCTTTCATGTGCTCGTAAGCCAGATTTCAGACGAAAACATTTATTACATTCAAAACATTTAAATGGTTTCTCTCCAGTATGAATCCGTTCATGTGTACTTAGGTCAGATTTGTGCCGGAAACATTTATCACATTCTGAACATCTAAATGGTTTCTCTCCAGTGTGGATCCGTTCATGAATTCTTAAATTAGATTTACTTTTGAGGCTTTTGCCACATTTAGAACATTTAAATGGTTTCTCTTCAGTATGGCTCCTTTCATGTCGACTTAGGGCATGTTTGAGACGGAAGCATTTATTACATTCAGGGCATTTAAATGGTTTCTCTCCTGTGTGGATTTTTTCGTGTTTTCTTAGGGCAGATTTAACACGAAACCTTTTATCACATTCAGAACATTTAAATGGTTTTTCTCCTGTGTGGTTTCTTTCATGTATTCTTAGGTCAGATCTGCAATAGAAACATCTATCACATTCAAAACATTTAAAAGGTTTTCGTCCTGTGTGGATTTTTTCATGTATTCTTAGTACACATTTGAGATGGAAACGTTTATCACACTGAGAACATTCAAATGGTTTCTCACCTGTGTGGATTCGTTCATGCACTCTTAGTTTAGAATTATATGTAAAGCATTTATCACACTGCAAACATTTAAATGGTTTCTCTCCTGTATGTGTCATTTCGTGTATTCGCAGTTCGAACTTTTCACAGAAACATTTATTACATTCAAAACATTTAAATGGTCTGTCTGCTCTGTGGATTTTTTCATGTCTTTTAAGGTAAGATTTTTGACAAAAGCTTTTACCACATTTACTGCATTTAAATGGTTTCTCTTCCATATGGGTCATTTCATGCATTTGCAATTTTAATTTGACAGTAAAGCATTCATCACATTCTGAACACTGAAATGGCTTCTCTCCAGTGTGACTTCTTTCATGTATTGTTAAGTGATATTTACGCTTGAAGCTTTTATCACATTCAGAACACTTAAATGGCTTCTCTCCTGTGTGGTTCATTTCATGCAAGCGCAAGCTACGTTTCAAACTGAAACATTTATCACATTCAGTACATTTAAATGGTTTATGTCCTTTCTGACATTTCTCAGGAATTATAGACCGTGATCTGTTTATAAAGTTTTTGTCAATTTCAGTACACTTAAAAGCTTGATCTCGTCTGTGAATTTTTTTATGTTCTGTCAAATTTGATTTTCTATTAAATCTTTTTTCACATTCAGGGCACTGAAATGGTCTTTCTCCTGAGTGAATTCTTACATGCCTTTCCAGCTCAGCCCTGAATAAAAAGCATTTTTCACAATAAGTACATTTTAATGGTTTCTTTTTTATATTAATTTTTCTATGTACTGTAAGTTTTGCTTTCTTAAGGGTTTTTTCCTCTTCTTCAGTACCTGTAAATGTTTTCTTCTCTCTATGATATTGTTGTATAGATGTGTTATTTGACCTCTCAGTGAACTTGTTCCCACATTCAATCATTTCTTGCTGCTCAACAGACTGTGAGTTTATAGTGAAGTCTTTCCAAGTATCAGCACTTTGAAATGGTCTCTCTCCTTCATGGAATCTCTGAGTTTGCACAAGATTTGGGCAGTGGTTGGAATTTCTCCTTCGTTCAGGACATGCGTTTGGTCTCTCTCTTTTCTGGACTACTTCTTTCCCCCTGGGTGATGTTACTCTACTGATACCTCCTGGATACTCAGCTGAAGGTCCTGGGCTGTCTCTGGAGGGGTCTCTCTCTTTCCATTCCTCTTTCTGCAGTCCATCACACATTCTCTGCCTCTCATTATTATTCCTGAATCCATCATCTGTTGATTAAAAATGAGATCATTAAGGTTACAGCTATGGAGTAGGACAGATACAGGTAAATATCTCCATATCATTATGGACATCCAAAGGACACAATCTCCGAAATTTCTGTTCATCCATACCCCTATACAAGGAAGGTAACACAATAGACTGGTTCAAATGAAAATCTGAACCCACCTTTGGCAAGAAGGAAGATACCGTTCTAATGTGTACCTTGTCCAGGATAATCACCAAAAATGGATCTTGACAGGAAAGAGCCTGCAGTCCTGAAATTCGCCTCGCTGAGCATAGTGTAACCAGGAATCACAAAGAGAGCTGTCGAAAAGCGTGAAAGGTGGACCAGCCAAGAAAGTCAACATCAAATTAAGATCCCAGAGAGGCACTGGAAAAACGTTAAGGGTGGTTGAGTGTGTTTGACTCCTCCCAAGAATCGAGACACATTCAGATGCGAAGAAAGAGGAGCA
The DNA here is from genome assembly GCF_901001135.1 of Rhinatrema bivittatum. NCBI lineage: Eukaryota > Metazoa > Chordata > Amphibia > Gymnophiona > Rhinatrematidae > Rhinatrema > Rhinatrema bivittatum. The sequence continues at coordinate 2,696,158 of NC_042633.1, read as the reverse complement.
CCTTGAACACATCCTCAATAACACGCCAAGGCCGCCACTTGCACCTTCAACACCAAACCCTTAACCAAACTTTCCTGAAGAAAGTCCAAGATTAAGGAGATCAGCGCCTCCGACCTCAGCACCAAAAACTTTCCAGACTCAAAAGTATGCCAATGACATTGAATATTTTCAAATTCGCAACAAGGTGCTTACCATCGCCAAGGAAAAGCCTCACTTCAAGAGTCGAGACCTCTCAAGGGCCAAACCATAAGATAGAATTGATCCAGATCTCGTGTAGAATGGGTCCCTGACGCATGGGCAACCACCAGGGTCTGCCTACTAACAGCCACTGGAGATCGGTGTACCCTGACCTTTGAGGCCAATCCGGGGCCATTAGTAGAACCAAACCCAGATGTTGCACATCGACCACAGAGGGGACACAGAGCAACTTGTCCCGCAGCCAAGTCTGCACTAGCACATCGATTCTGAACGCTTGCGATTCCTGCGTGTGACTGTAAAAATGATGCCCCTTCGCATTTCCGCAGCTCGCCATCAGATCCAAGAAGGGGCATCCCCATTGGGAGGTGAGGAGTTGAAAGGCCTCATTTGCCAGATCCATTCTCCTGGATCCAAACCATGACAGCTGAGATAGTCCACCTGCACATTGTCTACCCCCATGATATGCGAGGCCGACAGTGACTGAATATACTGCTCTGCCCATAGTAGTGGCATGTTTATTTCCAATGAGACCTGTTGACAATGAGCTCCCCCCTTGATGATTTGTGTAGGTCACTGCCGTAGCACTGTCTGACATCATGTGCCATTAACTCCTGACATCGGTCACCCCAACCCTGGAGACTCGCATCTGTCATGACCACTATCCAATCAGGAACCTCTGCATCCATCAGAGCAACTTCTGTTTTACTTCTAGCGGCAGGGCCAGACGAACTCCGTACTCCTGGGATTGAGGTTTCCACCAGGCTAGTAACAATCTTAGAAGAAGATGCATGTGCCCTCGGAACTACCTCCAACGTTGCTGCCATTGACCCAAACATCCTAGGGTGTCCTATACCATCGGCCAGAATGCCACTCTCAGGTCTCGTATCTGCCCCTACAGCTCATGAATGTGCTGTTCCAGGAGTAAAACCTTGCCCTGCGCACTGAAGCAACTCCTGAAGCAACTGAATGACCCTGCGAGACATTGTCTGACTCTCTGTTGCAGACTTGGCCCTGATCAACCAGTCATCCAGGTATGGACGGACTAACATGCCTTCTTTGCAAAGTGCTGCTGCTATCACCATCATGACCTCGGAAAAGGTTCTGGGTGCCGTAGCCAACCCAAACGACAACGCCTGAAACTGGTAATGGTGGCCTAATACTGCAAACTGAAAATACCGTTGATGTTTCTTGCAAATGGGTATATGCAGCTAGGCCTCTGTCAGCCTGAGTGAAGCTAGGCACCACCATAATTAGTGACCACAAGATTTCCATTTGGAAACCGGTGGAAATGAATCCTCCCTTTTGGGAACCAGAAAATAAATGGAAGAGCACCCCGTACCCTCCACAGCATTCAAAGGGACCGGCTGCTCTCTATGGAACCACATGGGGAAACCATAAAGGCATCTCCAAGGTGTAGCCGTCTCTGACCACCTCCATCACCCACTGATCGGAAGTGATCTGGGTCCACCTCTGATAATAAAGCGATAGGCGTCCATCTATCTCTGGTACTGGATGGGGGATCCCCAAAACTTCACTGGGAAGAACCGGACACATCTTTACCCAACTTCTCTGACCGAAAGGATCTCTGACTCCCTGACCCTCTGAAGGGACAAAAACGATGAGAGCTGCAAAGGCAACTTCTGGAGGAGGAGGAGCAAGGGGTCAACGTCTTATCTTCTGGCAACCGTGGAATCTTGGAATCGCCCCACCAATTCACCACTGTCTGTAACTCATCCCTGAAGAGAAGGCAACTTTGTCAAGTTAGGCTTAGAAATGGTATCAGCTGACCAGTTATGCAACCAGAGAAGACCTAAGTCACCCCATGAGCCGCCGTACATGCCAGGTCGTAGCCCGCATCTGCTAAGGTGGCAGCCCTGGGCTTTAAATAAGGCCCACTCTCTCCCAGCACTTCCTGGGTGAACTGCAAGCTGGGACCCACCCCTTCCATCAGAATGGGGCATCCACTTTTAGAAATAGGCAGCCATATTCAATCAGCTCCTGCACCGTAGAACGGCGCGCCTTCCGCAAGCTGACCGGGTGCAAATTCTTCTTCTTCTGCATTTTAGCTGGATCTGGAGCAACTTCCTCACAGCCCAGCGTCTAAGCTATCAGTCCAGACAGCTCATCCCTATGAAATAGCTGCAGCACGTTTCTATCTGGTTCCATGTCTGGAGGAATCTCCCCGACATCTGCCTCCACCGCCTCCCAGGAATCCTCCGAGATACCCTGCTCTTCCTCCAATCAGTCCTCTTGCTCCTTCTGCCACTTAGCTCATCTGGGAGGGGAGGAGGGAGTGGCTGGGAGGGCGACATCAGGCGAGAAGGCTTCCCTGGTCGCAGCACCTCCTGCTGTTCACAAAAGGACTGCAGCCCTTTGAAAAGTTCTAACCACGAAAGGGCCAAACGATCCATGCCCAGCATCAGTGGAGCGGGCAATGACCCCACTCCCTCAGCCACCAGTGAAACTGGCCGTAGTGGAGGAAGGGCGAGCTCCTCTCCCTCCAGATGGAGGGGTCCGCAGATTCCATCCCCCTCCCAGGAGGCCACCCCAACCCAGTCATCCATCAAGGACTGGGAAAAATCTCCCTGGGGCACCTCTCTCTGGGTCTCCACACACCTCTGGCACAGACTGAGGGAGCGTTTCAGTTGCCCTGCCCTCATGTGGCAGGCAATACAAATCAGGAGCTGCTTCCCGTGCTGACTGCCCGGCGCCATCTTGGGCATCTGTCGCACTTGGTCCTGCCTGCTGCCAGCCTAATGGCGGTCATCTGCTTCCCGCCGTACGGTTAAGAACTGTGCTGACGCTGCGATCCTCTGCCAATGCTGCGATCTCCCTGCCGTTGCCAGCCCTGCAATCTCTGCCGGCCCCCTTTTCAGCAAGTGCGTTCCTAGCCAAGTGGGAACAAGGCTGGCCCTCCAGAACAAAACTTTTACATCTGACTACGGCACGACCAGCACCCCCCCCCCCCCTTCCCCCTGCCGACCCAATAACCACAAGGTCCAACCAGTGGCTCAGAAAAGGACCGCACCTGGAAGCAATCCACTGCCTGTGGAGGGAGAGGGCCGCTAGCCTTCACCTCACAGTGGATCAACTGAGGGAGGGAGCCCTGCCATCACCTCAGGAGTTTCCAACAACCTGCCCCAATCCTGGCAGGCCTACGTCCACAGATAAGTATGCACGTCCGCCATCTGCTGGAGACGGAGAGTACTGGCTGGCTGATGGCAGTACAAGGCTATATGGGAGTGACATCAGCGAGTCAGTGATTTCTGTCTCCATCTGCTGGTTGGAGTGCATAACCCACTTGTGTGGACTGGCTTGCCTGAATGCAAAGGAACAGCACATGAACACGTCTGACCTCCTTCTGCTGGTTCTGTGCAACTCATCCTCACCTCCAGTCTCTGCAATAGCTCCCTTCTTTCTGATTACAGTCATTCGCCAAAAACTCTGGAAATCCCTGAACCTCAGACCCCGTCCGCTTATAGCAACTGAATTCCCATGATGTAGGGCCGGATGTCACAAAAACATGTGCAGCAATGTGCTTCGAACTACATCATGCGCTCCCTTCACCCACACGCAAAGAAAACAGGTTAACCAGCAATGTGGTAAACAAGACACAAAACATGGCGGCGTAATGAAAGTGCGCACGACGAGAGGAAGTGCGTTCAAAACGCGCCAAATCCCGCGTGCTCACTTCTTGCACAGACAAGAATTAGCAGCGAAAAATCCCTTGAAAGCCAGCAGGAAAAGATTCACCTTCGACGTGGGACGTGAAAACTACTCCGCAGCCAGTAAGTTTAGCATGCGAGAAGTTATCGCTGTCAGTCTCCTCCTCCCCTCCCTCCGGCTGGTCGCCGACAGGAGGCTCTTCCATTTTCAGGATTGCTATAGCAGGGTGAGGAATGTGATCTCGGCTGCCTGTTAAGAAAAAAAAAAACAACCCAGGAAAATCTCTTCTGCTTTTCAATAGTCTGAGGGACTGACTTGGCTAAAAGCATGACGGCAGGAATTCTGCGAGCTCTGAGAATGTAAGCCTCCTGGTGGAAGGAGCTAACGATAGGGAACACACACACAGCTTCCCATAATATCATCCTAAAGGAAACCGTGGCAGAACCTGCCTGGTTGCTGCCTCCATCCTGCTTCTACTCATGTTGTCCCTTCTGCTGCTCCCAGCGGGGGATACTCTACCATCCTGCCTGCCTCTCTCGGCTGCCGGCGCTGCCTGGCCTGGCTCACAAGCTGCAGCACTGAGAGAGGTCAGGGCTAGAGAGGGATGGGAGGATGAAAAGGGAGAGACAGCAGGGGCTGATGAAGGGAAGGGAGAGAGAGAGAGGGCAGAAAAGGGAGAAAGCGAAGGCGAAGAAGCAAGGAGAGAGACGTAAGGGAGGGCAGGAGGTGCCTATGGAAAGAGACAGGCCGTAGTGAAATGATAGAGGGAGGATGAGAGAGAGGGAGAAGAAAAGAAAGAGAGATCTGAAAACAAAAGAGAAAAGCAGAAGGAATGGAAAGAGAAGAAACCAGTTCTCCACACAAGAAAGGTCAGAGGTCAGGGACATGATTTAACACCTCCTCCTCGCTGTGTCTGGCCCAGAGGAGGCCCCGTGTCTCAGCAATGTTTGGATCGGCCCAGCAGTACCTTTAATCCAAGCTGCATCGCCTGCTTCATGCAGCTCCTCACAGGCGCCTGGGATGCTCAGGTTCCCTTTGTCCTCAGATCTCGGGGGCTCAGTCCCACGTCCTTCTTGCTTAAATCGGATTAAAATGTCAGGGGTGACACTGGGGGAGCCTGTTCTGGGAAAAGACAAGTACAATGAGGTTCATATTTAAAGAGATTTGTCAGGGTAACTTTCTCCTGCTCAATATCTGGAATAAGCGATCATAAACATATTCAAAGTGAAATAGTTAATCTTGCTTAAAAACTGTTACTGAACCGTATGGCACCCATGTAAAATGTAAGATTACAATAGCATTACTTTATGTGCCTTTATGTAAACCGTTGTGATGGTACCCACCTTAACGACGGTATAGAAAAAGATTTAAATAAATAAATAAATAAATAAATAAATAAATAAATAAATAAATAAAATAGTGACTGGGTGGGGGGGTCATGGGTGAAATGGAGTTGAAGCTGAAAAGCCAAGAGGGTCTCAATGACCTGCAGATGGACTGGGCAAACTGGGAGACTAAATGATAAAACTGGTAATTTCACTGCTGCCCGCATGTTAGAAAATCTCCCAACTTACAGGTGTAAAAGTCGTCTTACAGGGGGTAAATGAATCTAATTTATGCGTGCTGAGTCTACTCGCAGATCATTTTAAAATAAGACGTACAAATTCGCTGGTACACCAGTTGTGCACACTTATCTGGCTAAATTCCGAATTGTCAAACTTATCTGTACAAGTTCCAATTTTCCGGCTAAGTAACAGCAAAGCTGCTATTTAGCCAAATAAGTCTTAAAAACGCTACTTATCCAGCTGAAGCAGAAGAAGTCTAAAAAAAAGTGCTCCTTCTCTGGCTGTCTGATGTAGCCAGCCTGTTACACCTTCTGCGAGCCCCCACTGCAACCGGCTGTTCCCTTCCGGTCAGCATCAAGCAGCCGCCCATCGGTCTCATGGTCCCAAGTCTTGGGAGATCGAGAGACCAGCGCGGGAGTTCAGGTAATGCCTGTCTGCAGTGCAGACCAGTGCAAACCAGCCTGCTCCAGTAGCTAAATGGGAGCTCTGATTGCAAAGGGCTGCAAAACTGCCAACCCGGCAACCGGGATTAGTCAAGCTCTGCACTAGGGGACAGATGTACTAAAGTGCATTAATGTGTAGGGCACACCTGCAAATGCATGTTCCCTTTAAAAGGAATTTAGCATGTTAGTCCCTGTCAGTCCTTGTTAACTTTAATGCAGATTTAAAGTCAAATAACTAAAATGGTAATGAACTGTGCCACATGCAAAATCTTTAATCTCAAACTGTGTACAACGCACCGTGATTTAGATTCACCTAAGGATGCACAAAGTTAACAATCTCCTCCCCTAGGTGCAGTGTTCTGCTAAGCTTCTATGGCTAATTGAAGCTGCACTGCCGTCACTGGTTGTGTTCTCCTCCCCTCCACCCTCACCATCCTTGGCAACAACCCCCGTGACGAGGGACAGTCTCCTCCTTTCCTGGGATCCCACCAGGCAATTTACCCCATGCAAAGCAGGGAAACAGACACTGGAGGTAAGAGAGAGGGGGCCTCTTACCCTCCCGGTGCTGAATTCCTAACTGGCACCACCTGACCTTAGTACAGACGCCCGGGAGGAATCGGATACTTGCCTGTTACAGGAGGGTGAATCTCTTCAGGCGTCTCTGATTCAGGAGGATCCAGGAAGGGCAGATCTTCCTCTTGTTTAACGCTCAGTGAGAACACAGACGTTACAATCGGAAGGCCTGGGATGAGAAAACAAACGAGTCTAGGAGGAGTCACCCAGGGCCTGCTAATATTATATTAGGAAATGGATTTGAAGTCTCCAAATGTTTGATGTGAATGCCCCATCTCCTGTGATCTGAAAATGCAGAGCCCTTTAAATCCAGAACATTTACTTACTGATGCCGGGGTCCTTCATGGTTTCTTTCCCCTCCAGCTCCCAGTGTTGAGGGAAATATTTCTCATCTTCCTTCTTAATCTTGAATACAACATCGGGATTAAGAATTGAATAACCTGCCAATAAGAAATAGCAAAAATTACATTTGAAATTTGTACTTATAGAACCCTCTGGGCTTCTGATAGAGCAGGATGAGTGTATGAGAGAGAAAAAGCTTGCTTAGAAGAGACAGCTGCAGGCTGTCATTAGATTAAGAATCAACCTTTGGGGATTTCTGGGATGATCAAGGCAAGATTTAAGGTGTTGGCGCCAGAGGCAGAGCGCCATGGTGAAGCTCTTCTGGCACATAGTCCTAAAGCAAGCAGATCACACTCCTCTTTGGCCTGGATATTTGACACCTTTACACTTTGGCATCCTAGCTAGCTGCCTCTGCCTAAATCCAGGTTTGGGTACGATTGTTTCTGTTCCTGACCCTCCTAGCTGGAGGCATTGCAGGTGCCAGTGCTCTCTGCCAGCCTGTGCCCTCCTGGAGAGGAGGAGTCCCAGCTTCTTATCAGGAGCATCTGAGAAGGAAAACCCAGGTCCTGGAATATAAAGATAACTCTCTCCAGAGGCCAGTGAGAGGCAGAAAGGGGATTTATGACCTGTGACATCTGGGTACCGCCTGGAGGGAGTTACACATCATACTCTATAGTTATCTAGTACCGAGCTAACATATCAGACCTTTCCAAAGAAGTTGCGATTCTCCTGTACAGCACAGAGCAGCATCTCGTGCCGGGCCTGCAGCAGAGGTGTCTCTCACTGGGCCCTGGGGAGCCACAGCAGCTCCTGTTGGACTTGGCATGAGATCAGAGGCCAGACTGTATATTATATGTGCCCAAGGGACCTGGCACCTGGGATTATTCCAGCCCTGATAAAGTGGCAGCAGCCATCCTGCAGTGTGTGTATGGGTGAGAGATGATAGAAAAGGCAGACTTACCCCGTGACATGAGGATGCCGTGAATCTCCTTGATGACCTTCTTGTACAGCTCCTTCTGCCATTCTCCCAGAATGTCCCACTCCACTTCCCAGAAATAAGCAGCGACGTCCCTGAACGTGACCGATGCCTGGAACAGCAAACAGGACACTCTCAGTCCCTCTCCCTGCAGCTTCATTATAATGTGCGGGCAATAAACTGTGTTCTCTGGCCTCTGTCAGTGAGATCAGCTCCCCAGTTACATTATAGTGATAGGGGTATACTTCCATCCACCTGGACAAAATGGTCAGACAGATGATGAAATGCTAAGAGAAATCAGGGAAGCAAACCAATTTGGCAGTGCAATAATAATGGGACATTTCAATTACCCCAATATTGACTGGGTAAATGTAACATCAGGACTTGCTAGAGACATAAATTTCCTGGATGTAATAAATGATTGCTTTATGGAGCAATTGGTTCAGGAGCCAACAAGAGAGGGAGCTATTTTAGATTTAATTCTTAGTGGAAAGCAAGATTTGGTGAGAGAGGTAACGGTGGTGGGGCCACTTGGCAACAGTGATCATAACATGATCAAATTTAAACTAATAACTGGAAGGGGGACAATAAGTAAATCTGCAGCTCTAACACTAAATTTTAAAAAGGGAAACTGATAAAATGAGGAAAATAGTTAGAAAAAAACTGAAAGGTGCAGCTGCAAAGGTTAAAAGTGTTCAAAAGGCATGGACATTGTTTAAAAATACAATCCTAGAGGCACAGTCCATATGTATTCCGCGCATTAAGAAAGGTGGAAAGAAGGAAAAACAATTACCGTCATGGTTAAAAGGTGAGGTGAAAGAGGCTATTTTAGCCAAAAAAAATCCTTCAAAAATTGGAAGAAGGATCCATCTGAAGAAAATAGGATAAAACATAAGCATTGTCAAGCAAAGTGTAAAACATTGATAAGACAGGCGAAGAGAGAATTTGAAATGAAATTGGCCATAGAGGCAAAAACTCATAATAAAAACTTTTAAAAATATATCCAAAGCAAGAAACCTGTGAGGGAGTCGGTTGGACCATTAGATGACAGAAGGGTTAAAGGGGCTCTTAGGGAAGATAAGGCCATTGCAGAAAGACTAAATTAATTCTTTGCCTCCGTGTTTACTAATGAGGATGTTGGGGAGATACCAGTTCCGGAGATGGTTTTCAGGGGTGATGAGTCAGACGAACTGAATGAAATCACTGTGAACCTGGAAGATGTAGTAGGCCAGATTGACAAACTAAAGAGTAGCAAATCACCTGGACCGGATGGTATGCATCCTAGGGTTCTGAAGGAACTCAAAAATGAAATTTCTGATCTATTAGTTAAAATTTGTAACCTATCATTAAAATCATCCATTGTACCTGAAGACTGGAGGGTGGCCAATGTAACCCCAATATTTAAAAAAGGCTCCAGGGGCAATCCGGGTAACTATAGACCAGTGAGCCTGATTTCAGTGCCGGGAAAAATAATAGAAACTATTCTCAAGATCAAAATTGAAGAGCATATAGAAAGACATGATTTAATGGAACATAGTCAACATGGATTTACCCAAGGGAAGTCTTGCCTAACAAATCTTCATTTTTTTGAAGGGGTTAATAAACATGTGGATAAAGGTGAACCAGTAGATGTAGTGTATTTGGATTTTCAGAAGGTGTTTGACAAAGTCCCTCATGAGAGGCTTCTACAAAAACTAAAAAGTCATGGGATAGGAGGCGATGTCCTTTCGTGGATTACAAACTGGTTAAAAGACAGGAAACAGAGAGTAGGATTAAATGGTCAATTTTCTCAGTGGAAAAGGTTAAACAGTGGAGTGCCTCAGGGATCTGTACTTGGACCGGTGCTTTTCAATATATATATAAATGATCTGGAAAGGAATACGACGAGTGAGGTTGTCAAATTTGCGGATGATACAAAATTATTCAGAGTAGTTAAATCACAAGCAGACTGTGATACATTACAGGAGGACCTTGCAAGACTTGAAGATTGGGTATCCAAATGGCAGATGAAATTTAATGTGGACAAGTGCAAGGTGTTGCATATAGGGAAAAATAACCATTGCTGTAGTTACACGATGTTAGGTTCCATATTAGGAGCTACCACCCAGGAAAAAGATCTAGGCATCATAGTGGATAACACATTGAAATCGTCGGCTCAGTGTGCTGCAGCAGTCAAAAAAGCAAATAGAATGTTAGGCATTATTAAGAAGGGAATGGTTAATAGAACGGAAAATGTCATAATGACTCTATATCGCTCCATGGTGAGACCACACCTTGAATATTGTGTACAATTCTGGTCGCCACATCTCAAAAAAGATATAGTTGCGATGGAGAAGGTACAGAGAAGGGCAACCAAAATGATAAAGGGGATGGAACAGCTTCCCTATGAAGAAAGGCTGAAGAGGTTAGGGCTGTTCAGCTTGGAGAAGAGACGGCTGAGGGGGGATATAATAGAGGTCTTTAAGATCATGAGAGGTCTTGAACGAGTAGATGTGACTCGGTTATTTTCACTTTCGAATAATAGAAGGACTAGGGGGCATTCCATGAAGTTAGCAAGTAGCACATTTAAGACTAATCGGAGAAAATTCTTTTTCACTCAATGCACAATAAAGCTCTGGAATTTGTTGCCAGAGGATGTGGTTAGTGCAGTTAGTGTAGCTGGGTTCAAAAACGGTTTGGATAAGTTCTTGGAGGAGAAGTCCATTAATGGCTATTAATCAAGTTTACTTAGGGAATAGCCACTGCTATTAATTGCATCAGTAGCATGGGATCTTCTTAGTGTTTGGGTACTTGCCAGGTTCTTGTGGCCTGGTTTTGGCCTCTGTTGGAAACAGGATGCTGGACTTGATGGACCCTTGGTCTGACCCAGCATGGCAATTTATGTTCTTATGTTCTTATATCCTAAAGAGAGCTCAGCTCTATTAAATCTCCAGTAATTTGCAGAGCTTGCTTGGTTTCCAGAGAAACCCTGGAGATCTCAGGTGCAGCTATCTGTGCATCAGTGCATGTCAGAGTACCCACGGTGTGCATGTGAGAGAGTCTGCGTGCCCTCCCCAACATCCCCCACCCTGCCAATCTCTGCTGATCTCGGGGTGAGCAGAGCTCAAACCTCCCCGGGGCTGTAAAGATCTCTGTCCTGTGCTGGGAGGAGGGAAGGCTGGAAGAGCTGCACAGGGAAAAGGTTTCCTTTTAAATGCACAAGAGGCAGAGAAGGATTTCTTACCGGATCAGACACCAGGGCACACATTGCCCTCCTCTTTTCCCTCTCAGTCCTGCAGGTGCTGGGAGGGATTCAGGCTGTTCCTACTCAGAGGGGGCAGGGCTGATTCCTGGGGGCTCAGATAAAGCCCCTGCTCTCCCCCTCTGCAGGGATTTCCGGCCCTGGGGAGGCAGAAAGTTCTGATTTTATTCTCTTTTCTGCAGTAGTAGGAGCATGCGCAGAGGGCAAGCTGGGGGAGTGGAGGAGGAGGAGGAGGAGGAGGAAGAGGAGAATCCCCGCTCCTTAAGGTGGATCTCTAGAGATAGCAGAGAGCTGCTGGGCAAGGCAAGAGTGACCCAAAAAAGAATGGAGGATAAAACAGAAAATATATTGCCTGCCCATCAGTTGCATTGCATGCAGAATCATAAAAGGTGCAGAGGAGGGCGACGGAAATGATAAAGGGGATGGATCGGCTCTCCTATGGTGAAAACGGATCACTGGGTGCACGATCAAGCTGTGGAATCTGTTGCCAGAGGACATGGTCAGGGCGAGGAGCACAGCGTGGTTTAAAGGCAGTTTGGATTAGTTCCTAGAAGAAAGGTCCATAATGCATCATTAGCCGGACAGACTGCAGAAAGGAGTAACAGAAATAATGGGATCTGCCGGGAACTCGTGACCCGGGTTGGCCACGGTCAGAGGCAGGATGCCGGGCTTGATGGACCTTTGGTCTGACCCAGCGTGGCACTTCTTATGTTCTTAAATCAGAGAACAGATTTACTCCTGCTGCATCTATGACAGGGTCACCAACCCAGTCCTGGCGACCCCCTAGCCAATTCTGCTTTCAGACATGAAGACGAATGAAATAAATTTGCATATACCGGGCCTCCAACGCATGCAAATCTCTCTCATGAGCATTCACTGCGGATATCGTAAAGCTGAGGGGGAGCTGCCAGGGCTGTACTGCCCCCTTCCCTGCCAAAGTTCATGGAGCTAGGATAAGGAGATCTCACTGCCCAAAACAAAAAGGCCTAAATATTCAAAAGCTAATGAAAATGGGGAAGGCCGGGCAGAGCACACCATTTTGCTGACCACTGGATCATGAATTCCTTCGCTGATCCAATGGACACTGCAAGGTAGGGCTCTGCCCATAGCTGTAAACATACCTAATGCCTTGACAAGGATCCTACCCTTGACCAGTTCTTTCCTCCTGGTCCAATTAATGGTATCCTTTACCGTGGCCTGGAGGAAACTGAGCAGGCGGCCCCAGTGGCCCCTCTCTGGGTCTGCTGGGTGTCGGAAATGGTCCTTCTCAGGGCTGGCACGGCCCACAGAACGTCAGCACCTGAAGCTTGCCCCAGGCAACAACGCCAATTAAAGTCCCAGGGACGGTTAACTGGGCCCCCACCCACGAGGCCCATAGCAGAGTTCCTTGGCCAGGATTGAAAGTTCGGCCTGAGGAAACGAGCACCCTGTTCACCCAAACTAGACAGCAGAACACGGACAAATCAGAGAGGGGAAAGGAGAAGGAGGAGGGGGGGGGGGGGAGCTGATCGTGGCTTTTTCAGGGCCCCAATGTCTTCAAAAAGAAGTAAAAACTATGCGTTATATTTCAGCTAACCAACAGTTTAGAAATGCGGCGGGAGATGGCAAACTGGAACTCCCCCGATATCTTTGGTTCTCTCGCCCAGGCTCAAGTAGCAAAAGGAGAAGTTATGGCAGCAGCAAATTCGACAGAAGATAACGAGAGAGAGGAGAGTGAAAATGAGCGGAAATCCCTCCCGCATGCCACGTTACCTATCATCCGCTCATTATTCTAGGTTTCCATGCATGGTGTGTCAGCTGCACCCATCTCCGGTAGCTGACATCGGCTGGAAGTTGGCATCGATCGTCTCAGGATTTGGCTAACTCTTTTTAGTGCCCTCGAAGCACGCAGAAGCTCCCAGAAGTAAACCAGCTCTTCCAGCGACTTCCCTAGCCTTTTGCCTCTGACCGGTTGACTGCTCATGCAATAGAGTTAGAATAACCGGTAACTTTTCTGCTTATTCCCAGCCCTTGTCACTAGCAGAAGGAAGCGCTCCTTCTCCCCTCCTCCACCAAGGAAGAGTGTGGGATCCTCAGAGGCAGAATGATGACCTCGGGTTACCCCCTTGGGAGGGTGGTGGAGCCCAGATCAGTCTGGCCTGTCAGCCCACAGTTTATCCAAGGGAACGGAGCTGGAGATTCCGGATAGGAAAGTAATGACAGAAGGGCACATGACACGAGAGAGTTGAAGTCCTCTGGAAATGCCGAGGTCCCCATTGATCGTTTGGAGACAGGGGCAAGCCTCGGAGCCTCGGTGGAGTTTTTCTTCTCTTAACCAGGAGAAGAGCGACGAACGTTCGGTCAGACAACGCAACCGCGGGTGGCAAGGCGGAACCTAGAGCCAAGCCCTGGCCTTACAGGCGACTCTTCAGTGTCACACATCGCCGGGGTGGATTTCCTGAGTGGGCTCATCTTGGATCCCCGCCATGATTAGAACCAAGTGAGGAGAACTGCAAATGGATTTCGTGGCAGCCAAGAACAGAGGGCCCGAGGGCCTGGACGCTCTCTCGCAACCATGACCTCGACATTGTCTCAAGTACGTGCTTCCATCATGGCCAATAATAGACAGACAATCTGGGAAGAGTGGCTCTCGTGGCCCCAGAATGGCCCAGATGACCTTGGTTTGTGGACTTGATAAGCCTCGGCACAGAGGTCCGATTTGTTGGGGCAGGTGGGACTGCTTTTGTGGCTTGGCCCTTGAGAGGAGGAGATCGAGAGTCAAAAGTTATGAGGAGGAGGAGGAGGAGGTGTGTGGAGGATATTTGAGGCTTGGTGTCTGGAGAGGAAGGTTAAGCAGGTTTGACACCCTTACCAATGATCCTCTCCTCTTTACAGACAGGCTTACGAAGGGTTCGGCTTTGCATTCCTTAAGCACTCTCTTGTCATAAGGGGGGAAGGTGCCACTGCAATCCTTAGCTTCTCACCTGGAAGAGTAAAGCATTTGTGCCCACCTGGTCAGCAGAGGAGAAGCTTACATTTAAACTCAGATTCAGTGAAGGAGAAAGATCATTTAAAAGTGTGGATACCTAGGAAAGCTTCACCACAAACTCAGTGAATGTGGAATCAAGTTCACTCATTTTTAAAAAGTGGTGAAAAAGGTGGGTGTGTGTGGCTGAGTGGTAGGTTATACGTCACAGAATACACAACACACAAAGTTACAAGTATAGAAGCTTTACGTACACAAAATACTTTCCTCACAATTCCCAACGTGATGTATTTTGGACATCCGGGACAACGCATTGGGAAATCAGCAACAATTTCTGTGGTCAGAAAATTCAAGTCTTCCCGGATGTTTCCCGTGCTACTCAAGCACGGAGGAAACTTTTCCTATCTATGAAACAATCTGTGTTAAACATTGGAGCTAGTTTTTTCCTAAAATTCCCATGCAAATGCCAGATTTTGTTTCAAAATAATAAGTTTATATTTCTTGATCCATCCCACGTGCAACGCTTTATCTTGATAAAACCCCAGCTTTATGAAAGGGTAAAGAGGGGATATATGATTGTTTAAAGAAATGTCAAAGCTGTAGAGTCAGTAACTCTCTCCTTCTCCAAAAATGTGGGCTGGAATATATGTTATTTTCCTATTAAAAGTTGTGATGTATGTATTATGTTATACTTGATTATATCATTTCATTGTAAATGTTATAATTTGAAAAATATAAATAAAAAAAAATAATAATAATTACACTGATAATATCATTCATTTTCTCTGCTTCATTCCTGTCTGTCATGGCACAATACTCTCCCGCAGGCTAACTTCCTCCTTAAAATAATTTCCCAAACTCATTCCACTGATCAGGTCGGCCATGCAGTCAACATTAGCATAGAAGGGAGAAAAAATTTACAGTTCAGAGATGGATGCAACAGGACTAGACCTGATCTTGGACGTGTTACTCACTCCCGTCTGGGAAACTTTGCAGCGCACTGCTATCTCTACAGATCCACCTTAAGGAGGTGGGGATACTCCCAGCATGCACTGGGGAAGCAGCATGGCCTCTGCCGGGGAGCTCTGCGCATGCTCCTGCTGCTCTCTCTTCCTGTAGAGTCCGCAGGGCTGCAGAGAGCAGGAAAGGCTCAGAGTAAAAGCAGAAACTTTCTGCCTCCCCAGGGCTGGAAATCCCTGCAGAGGGGGAGAGCAGGGGCTTTATCTGAGCCCCCAGGAATCAGCCCTGCCCCCTCTGAGCAGGAACAGCCTGAATCCCTCCCAGCACCTGCAGGACTGAGAGGGAAAAGAGGAGGGCAATGTGTGCCCTGGTGTCTGATCCGGTAAGAAATCCTTCTCTGTCCTCTTGTGCATTTAAAGGAAACCTTTTCCCTGTGCAGCTCTTCCAGCCTTCCCTCCTCCGGAGATCAGCAGAGATCAGTTGGAGGGTGCAGATTGTCTCTGTGTCTCCGCAGACTCTTGTGTGCATACACGCAGCCTCTCTCTCTCACACACACACACACACATATATATACAGTATAAGCACTGAGGCCAATATTCAGTAAGCAGGTAAGCGGATGAGTTAATTTATTTATTTTATTTATTTATTTAAGGCTTTTTTATACCGAAGATCATGTACAAGTACATATCGCTTCGGTTTACAGAGAACCAACAATAGGAAATTACAGCAGACAAAATGAACGAAAATCGAACATGGATTACATGATAAGGGTTAAGGGGAACTTCGAGAAGGCAAACACATCCGAACTTAAGAACTATAATGTAGGATCAGGTAATAGGTACTTTAAGTAAATGCTCTTGAGAAGAGCCAGGTCTTCAGTTTTTTTTTTGAACGTCCGCAAGCAGGGTTCTAGGCGGAGTTCTGGGGAAAGATTGTTCCATTGTATGGGTCCAGCAATTGAGAAGGCTCGTTTCTTGAGAGTTGACTTTGCAGGGGGGAACATGAAGGGTACCTAGCTATGTTGTTCTAATTGGTCTGGAAGCTGAATGATGTTGAAGAGGGCAAGATAGTTTGAGCGAGGTTAGGGAGTGAATAGTTTTGTGGATCATGGTTAGCGCTTTATACAGAATTCTGAATTTAATAGGGAGCCAATGTAAGTTCATAAGAATAGGGGTGATGTGTTCTCCTCTGCTGGTATTGGTTAAGATCCTGGCTGCAGAATTCTGTAGCATTTGAAGTGGTTTGGTAGTGATAGCTGGAAGGCCGATTAGAAGGGAATTACAGTAATCTATTTTTGAGAATAAAATGGCTTGGAGAACTGTTCGGAAGTCCTGAAGATGGAGAGGCTTCAAATTTTTTAAAATAAGTAATTTATGAAAACATTCTTTTGTTGTGTTGTTGACGAATCTTTTTAAATTCAGCCGATTGTCTATAGTTACTCCCAGGTCTCTTACATTTGTGGTGGTGGACATTTGGAGTGAAGGGAAGTTGTGGAACACCTAAGCGGGATTGTTGTCCTCTTGAGTGATGAGTAGAAGTTCCGTTTTTGACGTGTTGAGTACTAAATTAAGGTTGGTAAGGAGGGTGGTTATAGACTGTAGGCAGCTGTTCCAAAATGTGAGCGTTTTAGCGATTGATTCTTTGACTGGTATCAGGATCTGGACATCATCTGCGTAAATGAAATGAATAACCTTTAGATTTGCGAGAAGTTGGCAGAGTGGAAGGAGGTAGATGTTGAATAAGGTGGGGGAGACAGAAGATCCTTGGGGGACTCCGAATGTGGCTTTGACAGGGTGCGAGTCTTTGTTGCTAATTCTGACCTTGAATTTCCTGTTGTTGAGGAATGACTTGAACCAGTCCATGGCTGTTCCTGATATACCAATGTCTGAAAGGCGGTTAATGAGGATGGAGTGCTTCACCGTGTCGAAAGCTGCAGATATATCGAGTAGTGCTAGAAGGTACGGGGTCTTTTTATCAAGGCCTGTGAGGATTTTGTCCGTTAGAGAGATTAGGAGGGATTCCGTGTTGAGAGATTTGCGGAATCCGAATTGGGCGGGAGCGAGAATCTTATGTTCCTCTAGGTCAGGGGTCGGGAACCCATGGCTCGCGAGCCAGATATGGCTCTTTTGAGGGCTGCATCTGGCTCGCAGACAAGTGTCGCCATACTTCGCGGTTTCCCGCTGACCCAGCTGCTCCCCGGTCCTCCGCCGCCCGGGCTTAAAATGCTGTCAGCCCGGGCGGAACGCGGCAGGACAGCTGGAGTCAGCGGCACCGGTGTGCTCTCTTCTCCCCCCCCCCCCCCCCCGCGGCCCGGAAGAGGAAGTGGAGAGCATCGGGTGCCTGCGCGGGAAGAAGAGACCACACTAGCGTGGTCTCTTCTTCCGCGCAGGCACCCGATGCTCACCACTTCCTCTTCCGGGCCGCGGGGGGGAGGAGAAGAGAGCACGCCGACTGGAGTCATCCGGGTGCCTGCGCGGGAGTCATCGGGTGTCAGCCGGGTGCCAGCGCTGGAGTCATCGGGTGCCTGCGCGGGTCTTCCCGCGCAGGCACCCGATGCTCTCCACTTCCTCTTCCGGGCCGCGGGAAGAAGAGAGCCGCGCTGCTCTCTTCTTCCCGCGGCCCGGAAGAGGAAGTGGAGAGCATCGGGTGCCTGCGCGGGAAGACCCGCGCAGGCACGCTAGTGTCCGACGGGAAGAAGACTGCAGCGCGGCTCGGAGGAAAATGAAAATCTTCAACCGCGGCCGATGGGACTCCGCCTTCGCCTCCGCGAGGGCTGAAAATGAAGGAGGTTAGCGTTGGGAGGTGGCTGCTGCTGCCGCGAGTTCCCGGGGGGGGGGAAGGGGGAGAGAGAGAGTGAATGAATGAGCGAGCAAGCATGTGTGTTTGAGATCCTGTGTGTGTGAGTGAGAGATTGCATGTATGTGAATGATTGAGAGCCTGTATATGTGAAAGAGAGTATGTCTGTGATTGAGATCCTGCCTGTGAGAGAGAGAGCATGAATGTAAGTTTACCATTGGGAACCTGTATGTGTAAGTTTGTAATTGAAAACCTGTTTGTTTGAAAGAGTATGTGTGTATGATTGAGATCCTTTGTGTGTGAGAGAGATCATGTGTATGTATGATTAAGAGCCTGTGTGTATAAGTAAGAGAGAGATCATGTGTGTCTGTGTCTGATTGACAGCTGGTTTAGGTGATGGAGCATGTGAGTATGTGATTGAGAGCCTGTGTTTAAATGAGAGAGAGAGACCATGTGTGTCTGTGTGATTGAGAGCTGATTTAGGTGAGGGAGCATGTGAGTATGTGATTGAGAGCCTGTGTTTAAATGAGAGAGAGAGACCATGTGTGTATGTGTGATTGAGAGCTGATTTAGGTGAGGGAGCATGTGAGTATGTGATTGAGAGCCTGTGTGTAAATGAGAGAAAGAGAGGACATGTTTGTAAGCATGTGAATGAGAGTCTGTGTGTGAGAGAAAAAGACAGCATGTATTTATGTGATTGAAAGCCTGTGTGTGTGTAAGCGTGAAAAGATAGACAGCATGTGTGTAAATGTGTAATTAAGAGCCTATATAAGTGAGAGAGAAAAAACATTTGTATATGTGAGTGACTGAGAGAGGAGAAAGTTCCAAGCAAACCACCCCACCTCCTGCTAATTCAGAACAATCTCAGGACACCTGGATATCAAACGTTCCCAGGTATGCAGAGCAAAAAATTTTTTGTATCCTTATTATTTTTCATTACTGGATCTTTGTGTCTGCTATTTTGAAATATTTTGTTGGTATCTGGAAATGTTTTATATGAGTTTTTAATTATTGGATATTCCACTCATCAGCTGTTTCGAAATATGTTCTTTTTGTTAGTACAGTTTTACTGCTGATGATTTTATATTTCTTGATTTGTTTTATAAGGATGTGTGATGTTTCTTTTTTCCTTTGTTACACTGCATACAGAGACTCTGGCTTGTTGCAGTTTCCAATTCAGTTTTTGTCTGCATGCTTCTTGTTATGCGTTTTGGTCTCTTTATTCTATGTTAGGTGAGGGACAGCACGTGATTCAGGTGAGGTTTTCTGCTGGCGTGTAGTTTCTGTGTAGGACTCTATAGCAGCCTGACTTGGTCCGTTTTCCTAATAGGAGATGTATTGGTGTCTTAAGGCCTGGTGTAATATTTTCAGAGACTTATTGTACTTTAAAAGTGTGATCTTACATAAAATGCACACATTTACTTGTATTTAGTTTTAAACATATTGTATGGCTCTCATGGAATTACATTTTAAAATATGTGGCGTTTATGGCTCTCTCAGCCAAAAAGGTTCCTGACCCCTGCTCTAGGTAATCCGAAAGTTGTTTGTTCACTATTTTCTCCATGAGTTTGGCGACAAAAGGGAGGTTAGCAATGGGGCGATAGCTGGGTCCGTTGGGTTCAAGTTTGGTTTCTTGAGTAGAGGTTTAAGAGTGGCGAGTTTCAGGACATTAGGGACTGATCCTTGTGTTAGAGAGCAGTTAATAATCTTCGCTAGAGGCTTGGAGATAGTTTCTGGGACGGTGAGCAGTAATCTTGAGGGAATCTGTTCTGGTTATCCAGCAGGATAGACGTTCTGCTGAATGTACTTGATCCGGCTCCATGAAGCTTGCACATCGCTGGGAGGAGGCCTCTGCTTTAGCTCTCTGGCCGGTTGGGTCGCCTCCACGCCCTGGCTTGTGGTTGCTCTGTTGCTTTTCTCCTGTTGCCATGGGAGAGAGGCCAAGATGAGGTGAGCAAAGAGACAGGGAGAGGGAGGTGTGCGGGAAAAAGGTCAGCACGAAGGAGATGAAGAGCAAAAGATAATAAGAAGAAGAGGAAGGGCTGAGAGAAGAGGAAGGGCTGAGAGACAGCAAAGAGAGAGAGAGGAGAAGAGACGGGGAAGAGACAGGAAGGGTTGGAAAAGAGAAGTAAAAGAGAGAGATAGCTGGAGAGAAATGAGAGTAAAGAAAGAGACAGGTGAGAGAGATGAAGCTGGAGGGAGAGGGGCTGAGGGTGTCCTGTTTGCTGTTCCAGGCATCGGTCACGTTCAGGGACGTCGCTGCTTATTTCTGGGAAGTGGAGTGGGACATTCTGGGAGAATGGCAGAAGGAGCTGTACAAGAAGGTTATCAAGGAGATTCACGGCATCCTCATGTCACGGGGTAAGTCTGCCTTTTCTATCATCTCTCACCCATACACACACTGCAGGATGGCTGCTGCCACTTTATCAGGGCTGGAATAATCCCAGGTGCCAGGTCCCTTGGGCACATATAATATACAGTCTGGCCTCTGATCTCATGCCAAGTCCAACAGGAGCTCCTGTGGCTCCCCAGGGCCCAGTGAGAGACACCTCTGCTGCAGGCCCGGCACGAGATGCTGCTCTGTGCTGAACAGGGGGAGGATTTGCCTCTCTGATTCCTTTCTGAGACCTGCAACTTCTGCAAAAGGACCTGAAATAATAGCTATGATCTAGGTGAATCTACTGCACAACCTGTAACTCCTCCAGGAGGTAACCCAATGTCACAGGTCACAAACCCCCCCCTTTCTGCCTCTCACTGACCTCTAGAGAGAGTTATCTTTATATCCTAGCACTGGGGTTTTCCTTCTCAGACACTCCTGATATGAAGCTGGGCACCCCTTCCCCAAGAGAGCACAGGCTGGCAGAGAGCACTGGCACCTGCAATGCCTCCAGTAGGAGGGTCAGGAACAGAAATGACTGCACCAGAAACCCTCCAAGGTTTAACCTTAATCAGGTGCTAGCCTGCAAGTGTCTCTTCTCACCAAGCTGTGTCACACAAATACCCAAAGATGCGCGTGCATGCACACACAGACAGACAGACACACACACAGACACACGGACACACACAGATACACACACAGACATAGACAGACACACACTGACACAGACACACACACACAGTCAGACACACACACACAGTAAGACACACACACACAGACAGTCAGACACACACACAGACAGACACAGAGAGAGACACACACACAGACACACGTCTGCATCAGAACAGTGAACAGATAAAAGCTCGAAGGCCTGCACAAGTACAATTTATAAGTTATTTTGATATCTTTACTGGCAGGTTATTCAATTCTTAATCCCGATGTTGTATTCACGATTAAGAAGGAAGATGAGAAATATTTCCCTCAGCACTGGGAGCTGGAGGGGAAAGAAACCATGGAGGACCCCAGCATCAGTAAGTAAATGTTCTGGATTTAAAGGGCTCTGCATTTTCAGATCACAGGAGATGGGGCATTAACATCAAACATTTGGAGACTTCAAATCCATTTCCTAATATAATATTAGCAGGGCCTGGGTGACTCCTTCTAGACTCGTTTGTTTTCTCATCCCAGGCCTTCCGATTGTAACGTCTGTGTTCTCACTGAGCGTTAAACAAGAGGAAGATCTGCCCTTCCTGGATCCTCCTGAATCAGAGACGCCTGAAGGGATTCACCCTCCTGTAACAGGCAAGTACCACTCCCTGCCCTCGCCTTGTATTCTCCCCTCCTCTTCCCTCTGAATTTCCATACGACTGAGCTAACACCCAAGCCCCTCCCTCATTTCTTGTACCCGTTGCTCCCCACCTGCCTTTACCACCGCCCTCTGTGTCCGTCCTAAATCTGTGTAAATTTGCTGATTGGTTGCAAGCTGCTGCTGCCTCTGTCAGGAGGGGACTCCAGGCATCCACCCCCCTGTCAGTAAAGAAATATTCTCTCACGTTTCCTCTGCACATTCCTCCGTCATCTTCATATCCTGTCCTCTTCTCCAGGAGTCTCCTTTCCACCTTCCCTCGCCCTCCTGTCTAAGAATTCCTTGGCTTTGGTGCCTTCCAGTAACATCTCCCACCCTGCCTCATATAATTATAATGAAGCAGAGGAGCCAGGTAGAATCAGATTTCTGAAATCTGGCAGCTGGATGAAAAAACATCTGGTTTTATCAAAAATACTCTTTGAGGTAGAAATGTTCAGCATGTTTTTGCAATAGCAGTAACCACAGCAGATTATTTTGTAGATCCTGAGGAATGAAGTCGCCCACCTCGGAGTTAAAATGATCAGGATTCTCTTTGAAGGGATTTCTGATGATGATCAGCACCGCAGCACCCTCCTTTCTTACCGCTGCACTGGTGGCAGTGTCTATGGACACAGCATAATCCTGAGCTCACTTGCACTGATAATACAGGCTCTGGGGTAACTTTTCTACATATTGTAACCATCTTTTCCCATAACAGGCTCCCCCAGTGTCACCCCTGACATTTTAATACGATTTAAGCAAGAAGGATGTGGGACTGAGCCCCCGAGATCTGAGGACAGAGGGAACCTGAGCATCCCAGGCGCCTGTGAGGAGCTGCATGAAGCAGGCGATGCAGCTTGGATTAAAGGTACTGCTGGTCCGATCCAAACATTGCTGAGACATGAGGCCTCCTCTGGACCAGACACAGCGAGGAGGAGGCGTGAAATCGTGTCCCTGCCCTCTGACCTTTCTTGTGTGGAGGGCTCACAGTGGCAGCAGGAAACCCCCCACTAGAAACAGTAAGAGGGAGGAAGGTAGGGGGAGCAGAGGGAGGGAGGGGGGATTGCACAGCAAACGGTTTCCATCCTCGTGGGATTGTGGGACCCCAGCAGGAGAATTATGAAAGGAGTTATGCGTGCAAATGTAACAGACCATCCTAGCAATTTTCAAAAGCCATTTACCCACGTACTTAAACAATAGATGTTTTCAGGTACAAATCAAAAATGCACTTTCAGAAAAGGCAAACTGCTAACTGGTGTCCCACAGGGATCAGCCCTATCTGCAACACTCTTTAACATTTACCTCCTCCCAGTATGTCACTTACTAGCAGGACTGGGAATCGTACATTACATTTACGCAGATGATATACAATTACTGTTACCTATTCCAAACACCATTGAAGAAACAATGAAACTAGCCAATATGTACCTAGAAATAATCAAACAGCTCCTAAACCAGATGGAATTGGTAATAAACATTGACAAAACTGAATTCCCTGTACGTACCAGGATCAGTCCAGGACACCTGGGTTGTGACTCCGCACCAGTAGATGGAGACAGAGCAAGATCTGTCGGACTTGGCTACTTCCGACAAGCCTACCCTGATTAAGTACACCGACTTCTGCAAGTATCTTGCCTACGCCTTGTATATTCCTGTAAATAGTCCGTTGCAGTTTTTATTTATTGCTTTAATTCCTCCACCTCCTGCTCTTTGTATACTCCTCCTTGTTCGCCCTCCCTGTTCATTGTAATTTCTACCTTTAAAGTTACATTGTAAACCGGTATGATGTATGCATACTAATACCGGTATATAAAAGTTTTTAAATAAATAAATAAATAAATAAATATAGCCACGTGCCTCACACAGCCCCTCAGTCTTACTCTGTCTCCAGTAGATGGTGCAGGTGCAGTCGCAGCCTCTGGCTAGGCCTGGTAGTTAGTTAGGCTTAGTTTTCTTTGGTTTTTTTCTTAAATGTTTAAAAAAAAAAAAAAAAGGGAAGAAAGCTTTGGCTGTTAGGAAACAGCAGCAGGAAGATCCTCCGTTTGTCCTGCCTCCCAGGGGGGTCTGAAGGTTCTGAGGGGACCATCCCCCCCTGGTAGAGGCTGCTGCTAGGGTCGAGGACCCGGCTTGCTAGTAGCAGCGTTGGGGGTGACACCGGGGAGCCCGGTTCACTCACCCCCGCAGGAGCACAGGCCTCAGGACCGAGGACAGCACCAAGTCAGTACAAAAAAAAAAAAAGTTTACTTTATTTTTGTTGCGCCGGCTCTCTGTTCCTTCGCGGGCTCTTCACGGGGGGGGGGCTGTTTTGGCACGGCGGTTTATTTTATTTTAATTGTTTAGTTGTTTAATTTCAATTTGTTTCTTCGCTCGCGGTCCCGCCGGATGCCGCGAGGGTCGGCCTGCCGCGCGCGTCTCTCGCGCAACGGGGTTTGCTCGGCTTGTGTGGCAGGCGGTGAGGGACCGCCCGGGGCCGGTCGGGAGGGCCGGTCCCGGTCGGCTCGATCGCCGCCGCGTGCAGGGAAGGCTGCAGATGGGCCTGCAGATCTCTTCCCTGTCAGCGCGGGAATGGCGGCCATTTTAGGGTCAGCCCGGGAAATTTCGCGGGAGGCCGCGGCAGATGGCGGCATGCCTCCCGCGCTTTCCCCGCAACGGGCACCCTCGGGGGGGGGGGGCCCTCCGGGGGGGGGGGCTGACTCACCAGTGGAGGCCAGCGGAAGTGACTTTTCGGAGTCGGACTCCTCTTTTTCCTCAGACTTTGCTCTTTTATTGTGCAAAGTCCTAATGTACAAGGGCCGCAAGCGCGGAAAGGGAAAATCTCGCGCCAAGGGATCCGGCGGCGGCTCCGGATCCCGGAAGAGAAAATCCGGAGCGGTTTCCAGAAGAACCCTCGCGCCCCCTAGGGAAAAGCGTCCCTTGAGAGGCGTACCGCAGGACACGGACTCGGATTCTTCGTCGCAGGACGAGGAAGATTTGGCTGAAGAGCCCCCGGGGGGGATCGATGGTGCTACGGGGGGACGGTTCCTCTCAGCCCAGTACTGGCAAAGGTGCGCAGGCCGTCGACGGCGATGACACTAAGGTGGTCCGTCTATTTCGGAGGGATGAGCTGGCCCCTCTCATACCGGCTATCCTCCAGGAGCTGGGGGTGGAAGCACCTCTGGTGGTATCTCGGCCTGACGCAAACATGGATCCGGTGCTACTGGGTCTCACTGGGCCAGCCGTGGCTTTTCCGTTCCACTTTGCGGCGTCCGATATCTTGTTCCGTGAGTGGGATACGCCAGAGCTGGGTCTGAAGGTCAGCAAGGCCATGGATAAGCTTTACCCACTGCCAGAGGATGCCCTGGAGCTTCTCCGGTTGCCGAGGGTGGATGCAGCAGTGTCAGCGGTGACGAAGAGGTCGACAATTCCGGTCACAGGGGCCACGGCCCTCAGGGACATACAAGACAGGAAGCTTGAGCTGCAGCTGAAGAAGATTTTCGAAGTTTCGGCCTTGGGGGTCCGAGCGGCCATCTGTAGCAACTTCGCCATGAGGGCGAGCCTGCACTGGGCCCAGGTTCTCCAGGCCAATGCTGACCTATCACAGGAAGAAGCCACGCAAGCCGACCGTCTGGAGGCGGTAATGATTTATAGCGCTGATGCCCTACATGACCTCCTTCGCACTTCAGCCAGATCCATGGTTTCAGCGCGGCGTCTCCTTTGGCTCCGCAACTGGGCGGCGGATGGGTCGTCCAAGGCTCACCTCGGAGCGCTACCGTTCAAGGGCAAGTTGTTGTTTGGCAAGTAGTTGGATGATTTGATGTTGTCCCTCGGGGAAAACAGGGCTTTTAAGCTACCTGAAGATAGGTTTCGGACTCGATCTTCTTTTTCTAGTAGGTTTAGGTCCCGGGGGAACAGGAAATCTCGGCCCCCCTCCGGTCCTACCGTGCGGGTTCCTCCCGACCCTCTTCCTGGCCGCAGTCCTTTCGAGGGAAACGGTTCGGGAGGCAAGGGGGGGGCCCCGGGAGGCTCGGGGTCCAAGCCCTCCCAATGAAAGGCGGCCGGTCCATCCCTCGCATCAGCTCCAGTCGCTCGTCCCAAACGTAGGGGCTCATCTGGAATTGTTCTATGAGGAATGGGCCAAAATAACATCGGACCAGTGGGTCCTCAGCGTGATAAGAAGAGGTTACGCTTTAGATTTTGCAGGGACGCCTACAGACAAGTTCCTAGTGTCCCCCTGCAAGTGTCCTCGGAAGTGCGAAGCCGTGGAGGGTACTCTGCGGCGCCTGGAATGCTTGGGGGCAGTACTTCCCATACCTCACGACCAACGAGGCGAGGGCCGTTACTCCATTTATTTCATTGTACCAAAGAAGGACGGCACAGCACGGCCAATCTTGGATCTAAAAGGGGTAAACAGATGTCTTCGCATTCCCCATTTCAAAATGGAGACGATTCGGTCCGTAATAGCCTCGGCCCGTCCGGGCGAGTTCCTAGCGTCCCTGGACCTCACGGAAGCGTACCTCCATATCGGCATTCAACCGTTTTATCAACAATTCTTCAGGTTTAGCATTCTGGGCAGGCACTACCAATTCAGGGCCCTTCCCTTCGGTCTAGCCACGGCTCCCCGCACATTCATGAAGGTAATGGTAGTGGTAGCAGCTCAGCTCCGACGGGAGGGGTTTCTGGTGCACCCCTACTTAGACGATTGGCTGATTCGGGACAAGTCCGAGAGTCGATGTCAGCAAACGATAGACAGGGTCCTCCATCTGTTGCGCTCCCTGGGCTGGGTGGTCAATCTCAGCAAGAGTCATCTGGTTCCCACCCAGTCTTTGGAGTACCTGGGCGCCCGGTTTGACACCAAGCAGGGCAAGGTGTTTCTTTCCAGGGAGCGGGTGTGCAAGCTTCAGAGTCAGGGACGCCGGTTATTGTCCCTTCGACTTCCGCTGGTTTGCGATTATCTGACGGTTTGGGTTCTATGGCCTCGATGCTTGCTTTGGTGCCCTGGGCCTTCGCCCATCTGCATCCGTTGCAATCAGCATTGCTTTCCTGCTGGAAGCCAGTGTCGGAAGAGTTCCATCTACCTTTGCCACTCCCAGCTCAAGCGAGAGCCAGTCTGCGCTGGTGGCTAGAGGCGGATCACTTAACGTGTGGAGTGTCTCTGCTAGTGCCCGACTGGACGGTGGTCACTACGGATGCCAGTCTCTCTGGCTGGGGAGCGGTCTGCCTGGGCAGGTCGGTGCAGGGCCGGTGGTCCTTGGCTCAATCTCAATGGTCCATCAATCGCCTGGAAACCAGAGCAGTAAGCCTGGCGCTGCAGTCCTTTCTCCCGCTGATTCGGGGACAGGCGGTCCAAATGTTGTCGGACAGTGCTACCACCGTGGCCTACATCAATCGCCAGGGCGGGATGAGAAGTCCGCTGGTGGCGGAGGAGGCGCAATGCTTGATGAGCTGGGCGGAGCGACATCTCAGCAGCATTGCGGCGTCTCACATCGCCGGAGTCGACAATGTTCAGGCGGACTTCCTCAGTCGTCATCACCTGGATCCCGGCGAATGGGAACTGGCGGAGGACACCTGTCGTTTCATCAGCGAAAGGTGGGGGAAGCCCCACATGGACCTGATGGCCACATTCCAGAACACGAAGGCCCCACAGTTTTACAGCCGAAGGCGGGAACGAGGAGCCGAGGGCGTCGACGCGTTGGTTCTGCCCTGGCCGACGGACGTGTTGCTGTATGTGTTCCCTCCGTGGCAGCTGATAGGCAAGGTGCTTCGGCGCATAGAGCTGCACTCGTCCACTGTGATCATGGTGGCGCCGGAGTGGCCGCGACACCCATGGTTCGCAGATCTCATCCAACTTTCGGTGGATGCTCCCCTTCGTCTTCAGGGGTTTGCGGAGCTCCTCCGTCAAGGCCCCGTTTGTTTGGAGGATGCGGATCACTTTTGTCTCGCGGCATGGCTTTTGAGAGGAAGTGTCTGAAGAGAAAGGGGTATTCGGATGTGGTGGTTTCCACGTTGCTGCAGGAAGCAGTCCATGTCCTTGGCTTATGTCCGGGTCTGGGCGGTCTTTGACGACTGGTGTGTAGAGCGTAGCCTGGATCCTATCTCGGCTTCCGTCTCCGATATCCTAGCGTTTCTTCAGGCTGGCCTTGTTAAGGGTCTGTCGTGTAGTACGTTACGGGTTCAGGTGGCGGCACTGGGATGCCTGAGGGGCAAGGTGCATGGGGTGTCTCTGGCACTACACCCGGATATAGCGCGTTTTCTTAGAGGGGCTAAGCATTTGCATCCTCCTTTGCGCCATCCTTGCCCAGGACTACTGGGTACTTTCCGTCTTGTGCTCGTCACCTTTTGAGCCCATCAAGCAGTCGACACTCAAGGATCTCACGTTGAAGACTGTGTTCCTCGTCGCGATCGCCTCAGCCAGGCGAGTATCGGAGTTACAGGCGTTGTCCTGTAGGGAACCGTTCCTGAGAATCTCGGAGTCAGGGGTTTCTTTGTGGACGGTTCCTTCTTTCTTACCAAAAGTTGTGTCGGTGTTTCATTTAAATCAATCAATTGATCTGCCTGCCTTCCCGGTTACCGACTTGTCGGATCCGAAATCCAGAGAACTGCGGAAGCTTGATGTGCGGAGGGTCCTCCTTCGCTACCTGGAAGTAACTAATCCTTTCAGGATTTCCGATTACCTCTTTGTTCTATTTTCAGGTCCGAGAAGAGGTGGGGCGGCTTCCCGGACTACAATCGCACCTTGGCTCAAGGAGGCCATCGGTTCGGCAAATGTGGTACGGGGTAAGCCGGTGCCCGTGGGTCTTAGGGCTCACTCTACCCGATCGCACGTGACTTCGTGGGCAGAGTCCTCGCAGGTCTCGCCTCAAGAGATTTGCAGGGCAGCTACCTGGAAGTCGCTGCACACTTTCACTAGGCATCGGTTGGATGTTCAGGCCATGGATTCTGGGGGTTTTGGAGAGAGAGTGCTCCGAGCGGGACTCTCTGCTTCCCACCCTCGGTAAGTTGGCTCTGGTACATCCCAGGTGTCCTGGACTGATCCTGGTACGTACAGGGAAAGGAAAATTAGTTTCTTACCTGATAATTTTCGTTCCTGTAGTACCAAGGATCAGTCCAGGATCCCACCCGTGTTTCTGAAGTAACGGAGAGTCCGCTCGCTATTTGATTGTTCACCTAATCTGATATATAATAGATATCCTCTGGTTTTCCTTGGTTCGCTTCTCCGGTTGAGGAGCCTTGTTCCCGATGGGGTTTTGAATCGGGCCCCGTTGGGGTTAGTTATTTAGCTTGTTCTACTTTGACATTACGTAAGACTGAGGGGCTGTGTGAGGCACGTGGCTATATGTAGCCAAGTCCGACAGATCTTGCTCTGTCTCCATCTACTGGTGCGGAGTCACAACCCAGGTGTCCTGGACTGATCCTTGGTACTACAGGAACGAAAATTATCAGGTAAGAAACTAATTTTCCTTTCTTACACCTTGAACATAAAAACACTCACCACACACAACCAACATTCACAATCAAAAATATTCAAACCACCGAGTTAGCAACAAAAGTTAGGGATCTAGGAGTAATAATTGACCCTGAGCTAAACATGAAACAACACATCTCAGAGAAAATAAAAGAAGGTTATGCAAAACTGATGATCCTAAGAAGACTAAAACCTCTATTAACGATTAACAATTTTCGCACAGTTCTACAAGCAATGATATTTGCTAGCACAGATTATTGTAACTCCCTGCTTTTAGGACTACCCCAATCTACAATTCGGCCTCTGCAAATATTGCAAAATTCCGCTGCCAGAGTTTTGACAGGCAAAAAAAGAGAGTGACCATATTACAGAAACACTTGCTGAACTCCACTGGCTTCCAACTGAACAAAGAATACAGTATAAAGCACTTTGTATAATCCATAAACTAATCCACGATGGTAAAGCCGACTGGCTTAACACGGCACTGCGCGTGCATGTACCACAAAGAAACCTGAGATCTGCAAATAAAGTTCTACTAACTGTCCCCTCTGTCAAATCAGCACATCTCACGCAAGTAAGGGAAAGAGCACTGTCACTGGCTGGTCCTGTACTCTGGAATACCATGCCACTCGAAATAAGACTACAGACAAATCTGAAATTATTCAAAACTAATCTGAAAACCTGGCTTTTTAAACAAGCATTTTATAAAGATAAAGAAAAGGAGAAAAATAGTTGAGCGATAAGGATGCACCAAGCTAGAAGTTTTTAGTAACCTACATAAGCACATTAATGTTAAAATCAAACTGCCTAATTTGTTCCTAACAATCAGGTTTAATTTACACACCTAGTTTATTATTTTACATTGTTACCGTACTATGATGGCACACGAGTAATTTGTAATCTATACCACCCATATTTCTCTTTATCGTGCCCTTCTGTAAACCGTTGTGATGGTATTTAACTTAACGACGGTATAGAAATATTTTTAAATAAAACAAATAAATAAATAAAATAAGTAAGTGCACTTAATGCTGAGAAAACCGATTGGCAGTTCAGGTTTTGCCTTTCTTAGGTCAATATCCCAGACTGTTTAAAAGCTGAAGGCACAATCTCATTCTCTAACAGGCAGCCGAGGTCCCAGTCCTGACCCTACAGCAGAGATCCTGAGAATGGGCGGGGAGGAGACGGAGACCAAGAGCGGTGAGCAAAATATTCCTTCCTAACACATCCCTTCCTGTGTGCTGTGGGGTATTTCACACTGACCTAAGTAAAAAGGTGAATAAAGATTCAATCACAAATCTTACACCATTTACTGCAGATTTTTAACGATCATTTCCTAAAGGAGACGGAGATAGATACTGAGGGGCCGCGGTCACTGCAGGGCTGTATGTAGGGTGAGGTCTCCCACCTGCTGGCAGGGGAGCACACATTTGTAACTCACTGTGTTTGCAATAAGTTAAAAAAATTGTCACCGAGAGTTTAAAATGCCGCTAGAGCCAATGCACCTGAATGTAAGGAGGAATGAGGACGTGGATCACCGCTTATGAGACTTCCTGTGTGATGCAGAATCCGCTTTCCATTTCGTAGGGGGGAGACTAAGATGTGGGTTTGTGCTTTCCTTCCCCGAGGAGAAGCTCCGTTACGTAATGTACTTTCGCCGCGGTCTGACCGGGGATCTGTGGGATAAATGGGAAGCCTACCTTAGGAGATAAGATGTGGGTTTGTGCTTTCCTTCCCCGAGGAGAAGCTCCGTTACGTAATGTACTTTCACTGCGGTCTGACCCGGGGTCTGTGGGATAAATGGGAAGCCTACCTTAGGAGATGAGATGTGGGTTTGTGCTTTCCTTCCCCGAGGAGAAGCTCCGTTACGTAATGTACTTTCACTGCGGTCTGACCCGGGATCTGTGGGATAAATGGGAAGCCTACCTTAGGAGATGAGATGTGGGTTTGTGCTTTCCTTCCCCGAGGAGAAGCTCCGTTACGTAATGTACTTTCACTGCGGTCTGACCCGGGGATCTGTGGGATAAATGGGAAGCCTACCTTAGGAGATAAGATGTGGGTTTGTGCTTTCCTTCCCCGAGGAGAAGCTCCGTTACGTAATGTACTTTCGCTGCGGTCTGACCCCTGCTAGTTTGCACGAGTTGGTACCTGGAGAGGGGGATTGATGTAGGGAGACTCTGCGGGGTTGCGAGGTACTTCCGTGCACGTACGGCAGGAGTGCCCCGAGTTTGGTGGGATTTTCGGATAAGATCCGTCAATCGATTTGTATAATAGAGAGGGGGCAAAAGGTATCAAAAGACCCCATTAATTCTGTTCCAGAGGACGCCTGTGTTGGAACGTGATAAATGGGAATTATTTGGAGTCGTTCTAGCAGCTTGATGTGAGGCGGCGAACTATTGGAGGGGGGCATTCAGAGGAAGAGAGGATATCAGTGGTTGGAAAAAGGGGCAATGTGTGAGAACATTTTATGGAGATAAGAAACAAATGGACGATTGTTTTTGAAACATTTTGGTGGCCGTAAAAAGCTTGGAAATCAAGAGGGTAAGCTTCAAGGTCCTCTTTTAGTTCAAAACATTAAAAGATTTTGTTTTGCCTACCTACCGGATAGACGTTAACCATTATTAGTGGATTAATGGTGAACAATCAACGACAAACCTTCTCCGCTGGAAAGAAATCAGTCGAACTAGGGGTCACGTAGTGAAACTCCACGGAGGACGACTCAGAGCCAACGTCAGGAAATATTTCTTCAGGGAGAGGGTGGTGGATGCCTGGAATGCCCTTCCGGAGGAGGTGGTGAAGGCAGAAACGGTGAAAGATTTCAGAGGGGCAAGGGATATAAGCACTGTGGGTCCCTAAAGGCTACAGGATGGGAATGAAGGAGAGAGTGCATGGGGGTAACTTGCTGGTGCGGCAGTCACTACCCG
Source organism: Rhinatrema bivittatum (assembly GCF_901001135.1). Lineage (NCBI taxonomy): Eukaryota > Metazoa > Chordata > Amphibia > Gymnophiona > Rhinatrematidae > Rhinatrema > Rhinatrema bivittatum. The sequence continues at coordinate 2,664,346 of NC_042633.1, read as the reverse complement.
TAACCAATAAGCCTTCATCCTATTGAGGCAACTCCAGCATTGCTCTCTGCTTCAGTGGCAAGGGTTAAGGGGGAATTGGACTCAGACAGTAACCCACAAGGGCCCAGACTTTGATGGTCTGGGAAACTGATAAGTATGGGGGTGACCAGCACGGCGCAGCAGGGACTCCCATGGGAGGCTTGCTGGGCAGACTGGATGGACCGTTTGGTCCTTTTCTGCCGTCATTTCTATGTTTCTATGGATACTGGAAGGGGGAAGGGGTATAAAACTCACTGGTATTGATCTTATCTTAGTACTGGATGGATCTGTCATTTTTGTGAGATATATAAAATGGGGATTGGAGCTCCATTTCTGGTGCTACTGTAATTGACCTGTTTATTGATGGTCTTAAATTGCTTTAGTTGTTACCTAAGCTTCCAATAAAATTAATAATTACAAAAAAAATTATTACAGTAAATTGTGTAAGATTTGTGATTGAATCTTTATTCACCTTTTTAGTGTGGTCATTCTATGGGAATTGACCCCCAGTCTTTGGCTTATGAGAATTTCAAATGTTCCACATAGAAGGTGAATTTTAATGCTGGCTCTCAGTTAAATTCTCATTACTAAGTCATTAGAGTTCAGTTACTTTAAGCTGACAGGACTGAGGTTCAGGGACCAGGGTCCTGAATGAATCCCAGGTCTCCAGCAGGGCGTGGCAGAGTTTTTGGTGAGTGACTGCAATCAGAGTGAAGGGAATCAGAGCAGAGACTGGAGGTGAGGATGAGAGGCACAGAACCAGCAGGATGAGGTCAGACGTGGTCTGTTCCCCTCAGTTTATGGGGTGTTGCCCACCTGTACCTGTCTGCAAATGTTATTATTTGTGATAATTGTGGGTGGATCCTTGGGCCGGTGGCAGATGACCACGCCCTCGGGGATGGTCCCGAGAGAGACCACGGGTCAGGCTCAGAGGATGGAGACAGTCACACAGTAGTTCTTTTATTAAACAGTATAGTGAACCACCAGAGGTGGCAGTAGTGAGCTGGAAGAGCCCGGCTGGGCTGTAGTCCCTCAGGCACTGGAACAGGGATCCCAGGATGGCAGAGCTGTAGAGAAACTGAGATAGTGAGTAGGCAGAGTATGCAGAGTTCAGGAACAGAACCTTGCATGGTAACACTCACACAATAGTCTCTTAGAAGCAGCCCAGGAGCTGGAATGAAGTAGGCCCTCGAGGAGCAAGTACCTGGTTCCAGGGAAAGCTCTGAGAGAGAGATGGTAACTCACTGGTGTTGTAGGCAGCGGTGACTTCCTGGCAAAAGTTGTATTCGGTAGCAGGTCCGGGAACGTGGGCCCTCGAGGAGCGAGTACCGGTTGCAGACTGCGACCTGAAAAGCAAGAGAGAGAGCGAGGCCCCCGAGGAGCGGGTACCCCTGGTAAAGTCCGAGGAGGCAGAGTAGCAAGGTATGCGGAGAGCAAATCCCATCCGCAGCGATACCTGAAGGAAGCTAAACCTTTGCTAACTTGATTAGGTAGCAAAACGAGAGACCTTAAGTATCCGGTGAAGATGAAGTCATCTCAGGGGGACGCCCCTGAGGTTCATGCCACAGCTGGTACTTGAGTCGGGGTCGCGCGCGTGCCCTTAGGCTTCAGGAGAACATGGCGGAAGGCAGTGTCCAGCCAGTCCAGGGACGCCGGAGGAGGACTGCAATATGATGCCGCGGCAGCCAAACTTCCATCAACCAAAGAGGGAGTAGCAAAAGAGGTAAGGTGGACGGAGTGGAGACGTCGGGCAGTGACAGTCGCAACAGCAAGCAGCACCAGGCTCTTTTATATGTGATAGGGATCCACAGCCATGCTCATGCTGTACAGAGATCATACGGAATTAATCTCCCTAAATATGTCCCATTCCATTGCTGTAAGCTTAATGATCATACTCTCCTTTTATCCACCAGAAGGTGGATTCAGAAATAATAGTGAGAGGCAGAGAATGTGTGATGGGCAGCAGATGGAGGAATGGAAAGAGAGAGACCCCTCCAGAGACAGCCCAGGTCCTTCAGCTGAGTATGCAGGAGGAATCAGTAGAATAACATCACCCAGGGGGAAAGAAGTAGTCCAGAAAGGAGAGAGACCATATGCATGTTCTGAATGAGGAAGAAATTTCAACCTCTGCCCCAGTCTTGTGCAAACTCAGAGACTGAGTAAAGGAGAGAGACCATTTCAAAGTGCTGACATTCAGAATTGATTGAATGTGGGAACAAGTTCCCTGAGAGAACAAGTCACACATCTATCCAACAATATCACAGAAAGTAAAAAATATTTACAAGTACTGAAGAGGAGAAAAGAACTGCTACAAATACAAAACTTACAGCACATGGGAAAATTCAGCTAAAAAATAAACCAGTAACGTGCACTCGGTGTGAAAAATACTTTTTCTTCCGAGCTGAGCTGGAGCAACATGTAAAAGTTCACTCGGGGGAAAGACCATTTAGGTGCCCTGAATGGCAGGAGAGGTTTACTAAGAAGTCAGACCCAAGAGAGAATGAAAACATTCACAGCCAAGATAAACATTTAAAGTGTTCTGAATGTGAGAAACATTTCAGATATAGATCCTGGCTTACAGTTCATCAGAGAAGTCACAAAGGAGAGAATTAATTTACGTGTTCTGAACAGGATAAATGTTTCCCTCAGCAATCTAATCTTACAAATCAAAAAAGAGTTCTAACAGGGGAGAAACGATTTAAATGTTCTGAATGTGACAAATGTTTCATTCAGAAATCTTATCTTGAAAAGCACAGTAGAATGCACACTGGTGAGAAACCATTTAAATGTTCCGTTTGTAATAAATGTTTTAGTTTTAAAAAATCTTTGAGACAACACACAAGAATCTACACTGGAGAGAAACCATTTAAGTGTTCTGAATGTGAGAAATGTTTTGCTCAAATAGCTAGTCTTGATTGCCACAAAAGAGTTCATAGAGGTGAGAAACCTTTTAAATGTTCTGTTTGTAATAAATGTTTTAGTTTTAAAAAATCTTGGAGACAGCATACACAAATTCATACTGGTGAGAAACCATTTAAGTGTTCTGAATGTGGTAAATGTTTCAGTCTGAAATGTGTTTTAAGTAGACATGAAAGAATTCATGCGCGAGAAACCAATTAAATGTTCTGAATGTGACAAATGTTTCTTATTGATACTTGATCTTAACAAAACACACACAAATCCACATTGGCAACATACCATTTGAATGTTTTCACTGTGGTGAATGTTTTTCTCTTAAATCTAATCTTAATAACCACAAACAATTTCATACGGCTGAGAAACCATTTAATTGTTCTGATGAGAGAAATGTTTTATTCAAAGATTTTCCTTACTACTACACAAAAGAATCCATATAGATGAGAAACTAGTTAAATGTTCTGAATGTGACAAATGTTTCACTCATCCGTCTAGTCTTAAAAGCCACAAAAAAGTTCACGCTGATGAGAAACTATTTATCTGTTTTGTCTGTGGTAAATGTTTCAGTCGTATATGTGCTGTAAGGAAGCTTGAAAGTATCCACAGTGGCCTGATTTAGAGGAATTTCCAAGCACACCCTGATATGTTATCTGTGAAAATGACACCCGATGAACTTTAGGAGGAGTCTCTTTGGCACAATGACAAGGGCATTAACTGTAAATTTGAGAGACTGAGATCATGCCTAACCTAACCTGCTTTATGAATGATGTTGAGTCTTGTGAAGGTATGCACAAAATAAACCCATTTAGAGAAACTGCCCCATGCAACAGCATGAAATGAGCCACATGAAATGGAAAACATATAAATGCGCTACATAGTCACACAATAATGACGGTAGAAATGGACCAAATGGTCCATCCAGTCTGCCCAGCAAGCTTCTTACGGTACTATGTGCTGCGCCATGCAGCTTAGCCCCAAGTTTCTTTTAAGGGTAGCAACTGCTGCTCCGTGCAGTTATCCCCAAGCCTTAGGATAACCCATAAAAAAATGTACTGCTAGCATTTTCACTGAGGGAGGAGCCTTCTTGAAATTCAGACAGCGCTGCTGGACGAGCTTTGCTTATGGACATGGCTATAGAGCAGTCCTGTATTACTTCTCTTATGTCTGCACGTCAGTACCCCAGATACTAAAAGTCAGGGCTCGTGTCGATTGTCTGAATCCCATTTCACTTTCCTGCCCCCCCCCCCCCCCCCCCCATCAAAGCATAGAGCAAGTTGCAGTTAAATGAATTACATCAAGGTTTATTGGTTAAGGGTAGTAATTGCTGCTCCTTTTAGGTTATCCCCATGCTTATCAGTTCCCCAGAACATAAAAGTCGGGGCCTTTGGTTGCGATCTGAATCCCATTCTCCCTTTTCCTTGCCTTTGAAGCAGAGAGCAATGTTGAAGTTGCATCCAAAGCATCAAGGCTTATTGGTTAAGGGTAGTAACCGCCACACCAGCAAGTTACCCCCAGTTACCCCCATGCACTCTTTTCCTCACTTCCATCCTCGAGCCTTTAGGGATTCGCAGTGCTTATCCCTTGCCCCTCTGAAATCTTTCACTGTTTCTGTCTTCACCACCTCCTCCGGAAGGGCATTCCAGGCCTCCACCACCCTCTCCATGAAGAAATATTTCCTGACGTTGGCTCTGAGTCGTCCTCCCTGGAGTTTCACTACCTGACCCCTAGTTCTACTGATTTCTTTCCAAAGTGAAAAGTTTGTCGATTGTCTAACTGAAGTTAGACTGTTTGTATTTCCCAACCCTCCCACCCCTCGCTCATCCCTTAATTTATAGGCAGGTGCCACGTTCACAAAAAAAAAAAATCAACAAAAACTTTATTGAGAATTCGATCAGAACCCGGTAGGCCACTACCAGCACATAGTGAATTCACTAATACATTTAAAGGACGTTAGACACATTCCTACTCCCATAGCAACCTAAAACTTAACTAGGAACTGATCAAAATTGAGATGAAGGCAGCAGTCCAGCAGCAAGAGGGGGGGCTTCCCAGTCTTTTGCATCGAGTGTCACATGTATGATTTTTTACCCACCGGTGAGAAGTTGTACATGTGCATGCGATGCAAAGAGCTCCTGGCTCTCAGAGAACGAGTCCGATCTCTGGAGGCTAGAGTGGCAGACCTGGAGGAGCTGAGGCAGACAGAGAGGTATATAGATGAGACCTTCAGGGACATAGTAGTCAAGTCCCAACTTCAGACTGGCAGCCCTGGTGCTGCCTTGGAGGAAGAAGGTCTCATGATGGGAGAGCACCAACCAGGTGCAGCAGGAAAGGATTCTGTAGCAAGGACCTGCTCTCTAGGTGATGGATTGTCCTTTCGCACTGAGGATATCTCCCCAAGGCCTACTGCCCAGGAGGGAAGGGATAGGTCGGCCGTCATAGTTGGTGATTCGATTATTAGGAATGTAGATTGCTGGGTGGCTGGTGGGCATGAGGATCGCCTGGTAACATGCCTACCTGGTGCGAAGGTGGCGGACCTCACGCGTCACCTAGATAGGATTTTAGACAGTGCTGGGGAGGAGCCGGCTGTCGTGGTACATGTGGGCACCAACGACATAGGAAAATGTGGGAGGGAGGTTCTGGAAACCAAATTTAGGCTCTTAGGTAGAAAGCTTAAATCCAGAACCTCCAGGGTAGCATTCTCTGAAATGCTCCCTGTTCCACGCGCAGGTCACCAGAGGCACGCAGAGCTCCGGAGTCTCAATGCGTGGATGAGACGATGGTGCAAGGAAGAGGGATTCAGTTTTGTTAGGAACTGGGGAACCTTTTGGGGAAGGGGGAGTCTCTTCCGAAGGGATGGGCTCCACCTTAACCAGGGTGGAACCAGACTGCTGGCGCTAACCTTTAAAAAGGAGATAGAGCAGCTTTTAAACTACAACAAAGGGGAAAGCCGACAGTCGCTCAGCAGCGCATGGTTCGGAGAGAGGTATCTTTAAAGGATACTAATGATGCATTAGAATTAGGGCATCCCGACAGTGAGGTTCCAATAATAAGAAAAGCAGTCCATGTGCCTGTAACTAAAAACTCACCTGAGCTAAAAAATTCTAACTTATCCCTATCAATTAAAAAGCAGAATGAAAATACAAACAAAAAACAAACTTTGAAATGTTTGTATGCTAATGCCAGAAGTCTAAGAAGTAAGATGGGAGAATTAGAATGTATAGCAGTGAATGATGACATAGACTTAATTGGCATCTCAGAGACATGGTGGAAAGAGGGTAACCAATGGGACAGTGCTACACCGGGATACAAATTATATCGCAATGACAGAGAGAAGCACTCGGGAGGAGGTGTGGCGCTTTATGTCCGGGATGGCATAGAGTCCAACAGGATAAACAATAAACATCCTGCATGAGACTAAATACAAAATTGAATCTATATGGGTAGAAATCCCTTCTGTGTCAGGGAAGACTATAGTGATAGGGGTATACTACCGTCCACCTGGTCAAGATGGTGAGATGGACAGTGAAATGCTAAGAGAAATTAGGGAAGTTAACCAAATTGGTAGTGCAGTAATAATGGGAGACTTCAATTACCCCAATATTGACTGGGTAAATGTTTCATCGGGTCACGCTAGAGAGAGAACTTTCCTGGATGGAATAAATGATAGCTTTATGGAGCAATTGGTTCAGGAACCGACGAGAGAGGGAGCAATTTTAGATCTAATTCTCAGTGGAGCACAGGACTTGGTGAAAGAGGTAACGGTGGTGGGGCCGCTTGGCAATAGTGATCATAATATGATCAAATTTGATTTAATGACTGGAAGAAGAGCAGTGTGCAAATCCAAGGCTCTCGTGCTAAACTTTAAAAAGGGAAACTTTGATAAAATGAGAAAAATTGTTAGAAAAAAACTGAAAGGAGCAGCTAAAAAAGTAAAAAATGTCCAAGAGGCGTTGTCAATGTTAAAAAATACCATTCTAGAAGCACAATCCAGATGTATAGCACACATTAAGAAAGGTGGAAAGAAGGCAAAACGATTACCGGCATGGTTAAAAGGGGAGGTGAAAGAAGCTATTTTAGCCAAAAGATCTTCATTCAAAAATTGGAAGAAGGATCCAACAGAAGAAAATAGGATAAAGCATAAATATTGGCAAGTTAAATGTAAGACATTGATAAGACAGGTTAAGAGAGAATTTGAAAAGAAGTTGGCTGTAGAGGCAAAAACTCACAGTAAAAACTTTTTTAAATATATCCAAAGCAGAAAGCCTGTGAGGGAGTCAGTTGGACCGTTAGATGATCGAGGGGTTAAAGGGGCACTTAGAGAAGATAAGGCCATCGTGGAAAGATTAAATGATTTCTTTGCTTCGGTGTTTACTGAAGAGGATGTTGGGGAGGTACCCGTAATGGAGAAGGTTTTCATGGGTAATGATTCAGATGGACTGAATCAAATCACGGTGAACCTAGAAGATGTGGTAGGCTTGACTGACAAACTGAAGAGTAGTAAATCACCCGGACCGGATGGTATACACCCCAGAGTTCTGAAGGAACTAAAAAATGAAATTTCAGACCTATTAGTAAAAATTTGTAACTTATCATTAAAATCATCCATTGTACCTGAAGACTGGAGGATAGCAAATGTAACCCCAATATTTAAAAAGGGCTCCTGGGGTGATCCGGGAAACTACAGACCAGTTAGCCTGACTTCAGTGCCAGGAAAAATAGTGGAAAGTGTTCTAAACATCAAAATCACAGAACATATAGAAAGACATGGTTTAATGGAACAAACTCAGCATGGCTTTACCCAGGGCAAGTCTTGCCTCACAAATCTGCTTCACTTTTTTGAAGGAGTTAATAAACATGTGGATAAAGGTGAACCGGTAGATATAGTATACTTGGATTTTCAGAAGGCGTTTGACAAAGTTCCTCATGAGAGGCTTCTGGGAAAAGTAAAAAGTAATGAGATAGGTGGCGATGTCCTTTCGTGGATTGCAAACTGGCTAAAAGACAGGAAACAGAGAGTAGGATTAAATGGACAATTTTCTCAGTCAAAGGGAGTGGACAGTGGAGTGCCTCAGGGATCTGTATTGGGACCCTTACTTTTCAATATATTTATAAATGATCTGGAAAGAAATACAACGAGTGAGATAATCAAATTTGCAGATGACACAAAATTGTTCAGAGTAGTTAAATCACAAGCGGATTGTGATAAATTGCAGGAAGACCTTGTGAGACTGGAAAATTGGGCATCCAAATGGCAGATGAAATTTAATGTGGATAAGTGCAAGGTGATGCATATAGGGAAAAATAACCCATGCTATAATTACACAATGATAGGTTCCATATTAGGTGCTACAACCCAAGAAAGAGATCTAGGCGTCATAGTGGATAACACATTGAAATCGTCGGTTCAGTGTGCTGCGGCAGTCAAAAAAGCAAACAGAATGTTGGGAATTATTAGAAAGGGAATGGTGAATAAAATGGAAAATGTCATAATGCCTCTGTATCGCTCCATGGTGAGACCGCACCTTGAATACTGTGTACAATTCTGGTCGCCGCATCTCAAAAAAGATATAATTGCGATGGAGAAGGTACAGAGAAGGGCTACCAAAATGATAAGGGGAATGGAACTACTTCCCTATGAGGAAAGACTAAAGAGGTTAGGACTTTTCAGCTTGGAGAAGAGACGACTGAGGGGGGATATGATAGAGGTGTTTAAAATCATGAGAGGTCTAGAACGGATAGATGTGAATCGGTTATTTACTCTTTCGGATAGTAGAAAGACTAGGGGGCACTCCATGAAGTTAGCATGGGGCACATTTAAAACTAATCGGAGAAAGTTCTTTTTACTCAACGCACAATTAAACTCTGGAATTTGTTGCCAGAGGATGTGGTTAGTGCAGTTAGTATAGCTGTGTTTAAAAAAGAATTGGATAAATTCTTGGAGGAGAAGTCCATTACCTGCTATTAAGTTCACTTAAAGAATAGCCACTGCCATTAGCAATGGTAACATGGAATAGACTTAGTTTTTGGGTACTGCCAGGTTCTTATGGCCTGGATTGGCCACTGTTGGAAACAGGATGCTGGCTTGATGGACCCTTGGTCTGACCCAGTATGGCATTTTCTTATGTTCTTATGCATCATTAAAACCTCTCAGCTATCTGAAGCTCTGTATCCTATCTCCCTGCTCCTCCTCTCCTCCAGGTTTATACATATTTAGGTCCCTCAGCCTCTCCTCACAGGTCTTCTCATACAGGTCCCTCACCAATTTGGTCGCCCTTCTCTGGACCGCCTCCATCCTGTCTCTGTCTCCTCTGAGATGAGGTCTCCAGAACTGAACACAGTACTCCAGGTGAGGCCTCACTAAGGCCCTGTACAAGGGGAATATCACCTCCTTTTTCTTACTGGTTATTCCTCTCTCTGTGCAGCCCAGTTCGGCTCTTCTTGGTTGACTCTTGTAGTCATTAAATGGAGCATCTCTTGTCACTGTCCAGCAATAGTCTGCAAGCATCGATGGGCTTCGTTTGCCCTTATACCATTTTTCCATTGCGGCAGTGTCCTGGTGCAATCGCTCGCCATGCTTGTCGCTCGTTTCTCGCATTGGTAGAAAACATCTGGTTGAGCGTGCAAAAACCGTGTCTTTAGTGACGTTGCAGCCAAGGCGTTTGTATGCCTTGCGGAGGTTTTCCATCAACTCCTTGTAGTTCCCGCTAACTGGAAGCCTTTCCACGCCATCTTTTCCTTGCCACGCAATGCACGGTTGAATGCATCATCTTGAAGAAGTTCACGAATTTGAGTGCCAGCAGACACCTTCCTTTATCTTAGCTTCTCTTAACCTTGGACATTTTAGCACCGATGTTCTTGAAGGCTGCTTTAGTTTTCTCATGGCCTTGCTGTGCGCAAAACGCAAGCAATTTCCAACCCAGTCATAGACTTATTCCTAGATTCAAAGATGTATATTGGTCATTTCTGCTTTAATTCGAGATCCTTTCCCTTCTTAACTCCCTTCTCCTCCGCAGTTCCCAAGTCAAAGGTCGTATATACTGACCCAGTAGCGCCAATCCAACAATGTGAAGCCTCAGTTTTGCTCTTAGTGTCCCAGATTTCGGAAGCGTTTTGTCTGACCAGTGTTATTAACAAGGTATGTGGGAATAAATCTCTCCCATCATTAAAGGCAATATGTGTCATGAGAGAGCAGATAACATGCAATAATTAACACAAGTTTATTATGAATTATTCACTGCATCTCAACCAGTTTTACATAATATCCACGTAATCAGCAGATCCCAAGAGATGAGATAAATTATTACATAATGTAAATCTTAATATACATAACTACTCTATATCTCCCAATATAATTACCAACAAGATAAAACTCACATTCACTCCCACGCTTTCTTTCATATACCCATGTATACACACTCATTCATACAATAAAATAAAACAGATCATTAATACATCATTATATGCAATATAACTTATCATCAATATATGGAGTAGATGAGTGAGCAAGCTCACATCTTTCAAATGAGGAATTTGAAAATAATATACTTAGTAGAATTATCCCCAAATGAGTCAACAACAGTGTGCTTTATACAGGCAAAGGAACCTTTGTGTCACCTATGGATAGGCTTCTTCAGGGGACAAAATTAGCAAGTTCATCTGTAACTAACATCCATGGATACAAATATTGCAAATCATAATTATTAGCTCAGCAATGCTTTTCCTGTTGAAGCTTTTCACAAGCTTTCAAGGACTACATTTCTTCACACTACTTCAGAAATACTGAGGATTACCCATCCTGTCATCACCTAGCTGCCAATAAACAGCCTCATATGGTTCTATGGCAACATGGCTGCCCTACATAGGAACTTCAAAAGAACACTCCAGCCCAACCTGCTGGACAAAACACTTAACACCATCACCCTAGGTGTGAACAGAGACAATGGCTTCATGACTCACTACAGCTATCTATGAATTTCCTGTTCTTTCACACTTACCTCAGTTGTCAGTAGGCTGTACTAGAATGCTGTTAACCCTCTCTCCACACCATGTCCTGCCTAATCCAGTGCCTTCTCTTCTTTCTGTATCCTCTTCACCCCCCATCCCTATATATTAGCCATTGCTTGTACTACACTTCATGCATCTGACAAAAGCTCATGCTTCAATAAATTAGAAATATTTGTCAATGTGTGGTTCACAATTTTGTGGGCATTCGCTTATATGCAACCTCTGCAGTCAGCGTTGCTTTCCCGCTGGAATCCGTGGTCGGGGCAGTTTCACCTGGTGCTTCCTTTCGGGAGTTGGCCAGGTCCAGCCTCTCACGGTGACTTGTACGGGAGAAGTTGAGTCAAGGAGTGAACTTGGAGGTTCTGGACTGGAGAGCTGTTACCACAGACGCCAGTCTTTCTGGGTGGGGAGCAGGACCGGTCTGTTCAGGATCTGTGGTCGGCAGAGGAAGTGTTGTGGTCCATCAGCCACTTAGAAACGAGGGCAGTGAGAGGGGCATAGCAGGTGTTTCTGCCTCTGAGGGACAAGCCTGTGAGAGTCCTGTCAGACGATGCAACGATGGAGGCTCACATCAACCGACGGGATGGACCCAAGAGTCGGGCGGTAGCTCAGGCAGCCAGGAGTTGTCCCTCTGGGTGGAGCAGCATCTGGCGCTGTCAGCGGCTTCTCGCATAGCGAAAATGGACAATGTGCGAGCGGATTTCCTTGGCAGTCAGCAGTTGGAACCCGGAGAGTGGCAACTCTCAGAGGAGGCAGTGACCTGGTTCAGACAATGGGGAAAATGTGGTTTGGGACATCCCTACTGTAATTTGGAAAGAGCTTGCCGTGAAATGCAGGGTGCCCAACAGTTTGGTGAGGCCTGGCACGGGGTGGGGCCTATCGGTGGCCGGATCCAGATCCCCTCGGATTCCTTCCTGTAATTGCAGGAGAGCCTGAGAGCTGAGGCGATGCCTGCAAACCACGTAGTCCTCTGGCGTGCCCAGCAAGGATGTCCGTGGAGGAAAGACGCGCTCCCTGTATCTCCTGCGCGCCGGTCACCCTGTCGGGCCCACGCACTTCCCTAGGAGGGCTTGGAACTGGCCTGGCCTGTTCTTGAGGTTGTTGTGGTCCCAGTTGAACTTGTCCACGGCGAGTCTGCCAACGCATCCAGTATGCTGCAACAGTTACACTGGCCACGAGCATAATGGTTTGGGAAGGTAAACCTGGTGAAATAGGTGTTTTTTATTGGGCCGGGAAGTCCTGGTGGGTGTGGCCATTTTGATTTCTTGTTTTTATCGAGATAAATACTTTCTTCACCGTACCACAAAGAAAAAAAAGGCGTAGTTATTTCCCGTGTTAAATCCCGCGATAGTATGCGTTACCAATTCGCACACCGCGCTAGCAGACTCCCATTTCCTCTGCCCAAACTCCTCCCACTGGAATACCGATTTTCACGTTGCATACGCATTTTGCGATGCGGTATTTGTCTCGCGTGATAAGGGCCCTAACGCGAAATGATAAATGACCCTGTTAGATTGTAAGCCCTCTGGGGATAGGGAAATACTACAGTACCTGCATGTAATCTGCGTCGAAGTGCCGAAAAGCAGAATTAAAAAAAATATGTAAATAAAGAGAACTCTTTCTCAGATGCTCCTAATAAGAAGCTGGGATGCCCCCTATCTAGGAAGGCTCCTGCTGGCAGAGAGCACTGGCACCTGCAATGCCTCCAGCTAGGAGGGTCAGGAATAGAAATGACTGCACCAGAAACCCTCCAAGGTTTAACCTTAATCAAGTGTCAGCCTCAACTGTCTCTACACTCACACACTCACACTCTCTCTCTCTCTCACTCACACTCTCTCACACTCACACTCTCTCACTCTCTCATACTCACACATCCCTCCCTCACAGCAAGAAACAGATGAAAGCTCCCAGGGCTGAACAAAAAAAATTTAAATGCAATTTTGCTATCTTTATTGACAGGTTGTTCAATTCTTAATCCCGATGTTGTATTCAAGATTAAGAAGGAAGATGAGAAATATTTCCCTCAGCACTGGGAGCTGGAGGGGAAAGAAACCATGGAGGACCCCAGCATCAGTAAGTAAATGTTCTGGATTTAAAGGGCTCTGCATTTTCAGATCACAGGAGATGGGGCATTTAACATCAAACATTTGGAGACTTTAAATCCATTTCCTAATATAATATTAGCAGGTCCTGGGTGAATCCTCCTAGACTCGTTTGTTTTCTCATCCCAGGCCTTCCGATTGTAACGTCTGTGTTCTCACTGAGCGTTAAACAAGAGGAAGATCTGCCCTTCCTGGATCCTCCTGAATCAGAGATGACTGAAGGGATTCACCCTCCTGTAACAGGCAAGTATCAGATTCCTCCCGGGCGTCTGTACTAAGGTCAGGCGGTGCCAGTTAGGAATTCAGCACCAGGAGGGTAAGAGGCCCTCACTCTCTCTCTCGTTATCTGTTTCCCTAATGTGACTGAGGGGCACCTGACAGGGTTCTGGGGCTGGGGGTGTTGCAGGAGATACACGGGGGAGCATGGCCAGTGAGCAGGGAGGGATTTAGGCAGACATTGAGTGCTGGTGCCAGGCCGCCCTTCCTGCTCCGGGGAATAGTTTGCAGTGCACGCTGCAGGAGATGCCATCAAATCATGGGGAACACAGCGTACACAAGTGTGTGCCCCTCACAGCTCCCCCTCCCGCACTCAGTGAGATGAAATCACATTGGTACCAGCACTCCAGCAAGCGCTGCGCTTACAGGACTGGGTGCAGAAACCGAATCTGGACTGGACAGTGGGGCCCATCCAGTCTGTCCAGTTTATCTCCTGTGGCCACAGATCCCAGTTCATGGATGCTCAGTGCTGACCGCTCCAGCCGTCTGGGAAGCCTGATCCAGTGATCCCAGTTCTGTTTGGGAATAACCAGGACTGCTCCATGCAGGTCAGCCCAGCTTTCCTGGAAGCCAGTGTCAGCCGTGCTACCACTCCCGGCCCCTCGGCTTGTATTCTCCCCTCGTCTTCCCTCTAAATTTCCATACGACTGGAAGTGGAGGAGCCAGGGAGAATCAGATTTCTGAAATGTGGCACTGGATAAAAAAACATCTGGTTTAACAAAAATACTCTTTGAGGTAGAAATGTTCAGCATGTTTTTGCAATAGCAGTATCCACACCAGATTATTTTGTAGATCCTGAGGAATGAAGTCACCCACCTCGGTGTTAAAATGATCAGGATTCTGTTACATGGGATTTCTGATGATGATCAGCACAGCAGCACCCTCCTTTCTTAGTGCTGCACTGGTGGCAGTGTCTATGAACACAGCATAATCCTGAGCTCACTTGCACTGATAATACAGGCTCTGGGGTAACTTTTCTACATATTGTAACCATCTTTTCCCATAACAGGCTCCCCCAGTGTCCCCCCTGACATTTTAATCCGAATTAAGCAAGAAGGATGTGGGACTGAGCCGAGTTCCCTGTACGTACCAGGATCAGTCCAGACTGCTGGGTTATGCCTCCCGTCCAGCAGATGGAGTCAGAGAAAAGCTGAAAAGCACCCCCTAGATATACCGGTGTGCTACCTGCGATCCCTCAGTATTTTCTCTGACTCCAGCAGATAGAGAGGCATTATCTGCGGTCCTGATCCTTTTAAAAAAAAAAAAAAGGTTTATTTATTCAGGTTTGGTTTTATTGTTCTTGTAATAGATCAATTGGTTCTTTCCTTTTATAAAAAAAAAAAAAAGGGAGATTAATAGATATAGTTATCAGGGATTTCGTTACGTTATTCTTCGGTCGTCAGTGTTATCAGCGGCGAGAAGACAGGATTGCAGGCAGGCTGGCAGGGCATAGCCCTCCGATACATTTCCCGGTGCTAAACCGTCCCTGTGGACAAGGGGGAGAGTTTACCGGTGGGCCGGTCTCCCCCCCCCCCCCCCCCCCTGCATTTGCTGTTTTTCCAGAGGTTCTCCTCTGAAGGGGGCTTACTTTTTTGCACGGCCTAGTTTAAAAAAAAAAACAAAAAAGTTGACGTGAACGGAGTGAAGTGCAGTGCTTGAGGACAGCGAAAGGCCTGTTGGTGGCAGGCAGCGAGTCCCTGTTTCCAGCCCCGGCCTGCCTTATTTAAGTTCCGGGACTCCGGAGGGGGTGGCTAGTCCACCCAGCGTGGCGATTCTCCCGGCAGTGTTTTGGCGCGAATTTTCGTGCTGTATTCGGACCCGATTGTCATGCGGCGCTCTTCGGCCTGCACGGCCTATGGAGGGGCGGGGGCGCGACTCTCCCGAGAGGGTCTCTGCTCCCGATGTCTTCCCGGGGGCGAGGGATCCTCTCGGGGGCCGAGCGCTGCCCGCAGCTCTGCTTCTTCTTCTTTGCGGCAGAAACGGGGGTTTGTCGCGCGCTCTTCAGCCCCGCCCCCCGGAGAGAAGGAGGCGGCGGCCATCTTAAAATCGCTGCCGTCGGATGTAGCTACATCAGAGGAGGGGGGTTCCCCTCCTCCTTCGCCTCCGAATGTAAGCCCGCAGGCGTCGCCGGGTGGGGGTGACCCTACCCGCGGGAGCCGCGCTGCAGCGATCGGAGCCCTTCTCTCCTCAATTTGTGCTCCTTATGCACAAGGCTTACTTGGAGGCGCAGGCGATTTCAGAGGTCCCCGGGCCTCCTCCAATGAAGTTGCCCAGGTTAGCCCCAGACCAGGAGCTCGTGGGGTAAAGAGTGTCCCCAACCGCGAGGGGGTGCAGGGGTGCCAGTGCCCCTGGATCCGGATCCCACCCCGGAGTTTCCTGATACCAGTGGAGGAGCTGATTTGGACGGTCAGATGGCCGTAGAGGGGGATGATCCTCAAGTTTCTCCGCATTTTTGGTAAGGACGAGCTCTCTTATCTTATTTCCCATGTGCTGCAGGAACTGGAGCTTACAGCACCCAGTCAGGAATCTGATACTTCCCTGGGAGATGTCGCGTTGGCAGGGCTTAAGGATCCTCCGCGGACCTTTCCCTTCCATCCTAAGCTCCTACAGCTTGTGTCCAAGGAGTGGGAAGTGCCAGAAGCTTCGCTGCGTGTTAGTAGGGCTATGGATAAGTTATATCCCCTACCGCCGGAGTCCTTGGACCTGCTTAAAATTCCCAAGGTTGATTCCGCTGTCACGGCTGTTATAAATCATACTACCATTCCCGTGACTGGAGGCATAGCGCTCAAGGATCCCCAGGATAGGAAGTTGGAGGTCATTTTAAAGCGCATCTTTGAGGTCGCGGTGTTAGGACTCCGTGCGGTGGTTTGTAGCAGCCTGGTGCAGAGGGCCACCCTCCGCTGGGTCCAGCAGCTACTCACGGCCCAGGAGCTTCCGCCAGCGGAGGCGGAGCAGGCTAACTGTGTGGAGGCGGCGGTGGCCTACACGGCGGATGCCTTGTATGATCTTTTAAGGACTTCCGCTCGCACTATGTCGGCTGCTGTCTCCGCCAGAAGACTGCTCTGGTTGCAACGTTGGGCGGCGGATGCTTCCTCCAAGTCCCGTCTGGGTTCCTTCACGTTCAGGGGGAAATCGTTGTTTGGGGATGAGTTGGACCAGCTCATCAAGGACTTGGGGGAAAACAAGGTCTATAAGTTGCCTGAAGACAAGTACCGCCAACCACGATCTTTCGGTGGTTCCAGGGGACGGTTTAGGGGGCAACGTAGGTACCGTATGGGACGGGGCGGGGGGTCCTTCCCCAGAAGCAACAGGCTTCATGATCGCAGTCCTGGACTCCTTCCTTTCGTGGCAGGCGGCCTCAGAGGTCGGGCTCCTCTCAGAACTTTACCCCCAACAAAGTTTCTCAATGAAGGTGCGCAGGCCCATTCCTCCCTCCCGCGCATCGGGGGTCGGTTGTCCCTTTTTCGGGAGGAGTGGGTCAGGATTACTTCGGACCAGTGGGTTTTAGACGTTATAGATCGTGGCTACGCGTTGGATTTTGCTTGTCCTCTCCAAGATATGTTTCTGGTGTCCCCTTGTGGGCCTCCAGAGAAGCAGGTGGTAATCGCACAGACGTTGGATCGACTTCGAGCCCTGGGAGCTGTGATCCCGGTACCGGCGGCGGAACGTCGGACGGGTCGGTATTCCATTTACTTTGTGGTTGCAAAGAAAGAAGGCGCTTTCAGACCGATCCTGGATTTGAAGCAGATCAACAAGGCGCTGCACGTGCCAAGGTTTCGCATTGAAACGCTCAGGTCTGTTTATTGCGGCCGTCCACAAGGGAGAATATTTGGCTTCTTTGGACCTGACAGAGGCATATCTCCATATCGGAATCCAAGCACACCATCAGCGGTTCCTGAGGTTCTCGGTGCTGGGGGATCATTTTCAGTTCTGCGCCCTTCCCTTCGGGTTGGCAACAGCCCCCAGGGTGTTCACCAAGGTTCTGGTTGTGGTGGCCGCATTCCTACGCCGCCACGGGATATTGGTCCATCCCTACCTGGACGATTGGCTCATCAGGGCGAAGTCGGAGGATTCTTGCAGGCAGGCGGTACGTGTAGTGGTGGATCAACTTCAGAACCTCGGTTGGATAGTCAACTTTGCAAAGAGCCACCTGGAGCCGACTCAACAATTGGAGTTCCTAGGAGCTCGATTCGATACCTCGGTGGGCAAGGTTTTCCTGCTGCATCAGAGGATGATCAATCTCATGGCTCATGTGCGCAACTTGATGGAATTGCCCCTGCCCATGGCATGGGATTATTTACAAGTCAATGGACATATGGCTTCTACTATAGACATGGTGCCTTGGGCCTTTGCACATATGCGGCCCTTACAGAGAGCACTTCTATCTCGTTGGGACCCCTTGTCCAAGGACTACGGGATGTTGCTCCCATTGCTGGAGCCGGCTCGGTCAAGTCTCGATTGGTGGTTGAACCAGGACCATCTTTTGCAGGGGGTGGACTTAGAGCCCCCTCATTGGATAGTCGTGACGACAGATGCCAGCCTGTCCGGTTGGGGAGCTGTATGTCAGTCCCGAGCGGTTCAAGGCAAGTGGTCTTCTCATCAAACCAGGTGGTCCATCAATCGTCTGGAGACCAGGGCAGTGCGTCTGGCCTTACGTCAACTGCTTCCGTTGGTGGAGCATCGAGAGGTGCGAATTCTATCGGACAACGCCACCACGGTGGCTTACATAAACAGACAAGGAGGCACCAAAAGTTGCCAGGTGGCGGCCGAAGCGGAGTTGTTGATTGCATGGGCGGAACGCCACTTATCGTGTCTCGCGGCCACCCACATAGCAGGCACGACCAATGTGCAGGCGGATTTTCTCAGTCGACAACTTCTGGATCCAGGGGAGTGGGAGTTGTCTGCGGAAGCAATGCGACTCATCATTCGGCAATGGGGAGTCCCGCACGTGGACCTGATGGCCACCCGGCTCAACGCCAAGGCGGAACGTTTCTTCAGTCGTCGAAGGGAGCACGGTTCGGAAGGAGTGGACGCGCTGGCGCTTCCGTGGCCTCCTCGCATTTTGCTATATGTGTTTCCTCCGTTGCCCCTGGTCGGAAGAATATTGCGACACATAGAGCATCACCAAGGTCGGGTGATTCTAGTGGCTCCAGAATGGCCAAGGCGCCCGTGGTTCGCGGATCTCGTCAATCTGGCAATAGACGGACCTCTGCATCTCGGTCACCTACCGAATCTCCTTCGGCAGGGCCCGGTATTTTTCGAGCGGGCGGATCGATTCTGTCTGGCGGCTTGGCTTATGAGCGGAGACAGCTACGAAAGAAGGGGTATCCAGAGGCAGTGATAGCTACCCTCCTTAGGGCGCGTAGATCCTCGACTACCCGGACTTATGCTAGGGTTTGGAAGGTCTTTGACGTTTGGTGCAGTGAGCTACGGCTTTCTCCTCGCAGAGCCTCGTTAGGTCACATCTTTACTTTTCTGCAAGAGGGTCTGAAGAAAGGCTTAGCTTATAACTCTCTGCGGGTTCAGGTGGCGGCCCTTGGTTGTCTGCGGGGTAAGGTTGACAGCTGTTCTCTGGCATGCCATCTAGATGTGGCTCGTTTTTTGCGGGGGGTTAAGAATCTGCGTCCCCCTGTAAGGGCTCCGTGTCCATCCTGGAGTTTGAATTTGGTTCTCAAAGGTCTAGGTGCGGCCCCTTTTGAGCCTTTTCGGTCTGCTACTCTGAAGGATTTAACTCTTAAGACGGTGTTTTTGGTAGCAATTTCGTCCGCACGTCGCATTTCGGAACTTCAAGCTCTGTCGTGCAGGGAACCGTTTTTGCGGATATCAGAGGCCGGTATTTCCATGCGCACTGTACCTTCCTTTTTGCCTAAGGTGGTATCGTCTTTTCATGTTAATCAGACGGTGGAGTTGCCTTCCTTTACTGAGGAGGAGCTTCGTTCGCCTCGAGGTAAGGAGTTGCGACGAATGGATGTTCGAAGGGTACTCTTGAGGTACTTGGAGGTTACTAATGATTTTCGGCGGTCGGATCACTTATTTGTCTTATGGTATGGGCCTAAGAAAGGTCTCCAGGCCTCGAAAGTGACCATCGCCCGTTGGCTGAAGAGCGCTATTGCGTCCACGTATATTGGTCACGGTAAGGCTGTTCCAGAAGGGCTTAAGGCTCACTCTCTACGTTCGCAGGTGTCGTCGTGGGCTGAACACCAGCTGGTGTCTTGCCAGGAGATTTGTAGAGCGGCCACTTGGAAGTCCTTGCACACGTTTGCTAAGCATTATCGCTTAGATGTTGGTGGTTCACCAACAGAGTCCTTTGGAAGCAGCGTTCTTCGAGCGGGCCTCTTGGGGTCCCACCCCATTTAGGTCGGCTCGGGTACATCCCAGCAGTCTGGACTGATCCTGGTACGTACAGGGAAAGGAAAATTAGTTTCTTACCTGATAATTTTCGTTCCTGTAGTACCAAGGATCAGTCCAGACGCCCGCCCACGTCAGATTAAGGAGAGTCCGCTCGTACTTCTTTCTGTTTTCAGCAATCTGCAGAATCTACTTACAAATATGTTACAGGTTTTACGGTAAGTTATGTTGCTGTTTTAGTCTAGTTTCACTTTTAGTAGGCCAGAGTTGGTTTTTCTGTCCTTAAGCAAGGTTTCAGCAAGTTACCACTTGATCTGGTCAGTGGTTGGTTTATTGGCGGGAGTGTTTCTTATTTCTTCTGCTTTGATATTCATATACTGAGGGATCGCAGGTAGCACACCGGTATATCTAGGGGGTGCTTTTCAGCTTTTCTCTGACTCCATCTGCTGGAGGGGAGGCATAACCCAGCAGTCTGGACTGATCCTTGGTACTACAGGAACGAAAATTATCAGGTAAGAAACTAATTTTCCT
This sequence comes from Rhinatrema bivittatum, assembly GCF_901001135.1. NCBI lineage: Eukaryota > Metazoa > Chordata > Amphibia > Gymnophiona > Rhinatrematidae > Rhinatrema > Rhinatrema bivittatum. The sequence continues at coordinate 2,644,151 of NC_042633.1, read as the reverse complement.
ATCTGAGCACAGAGGGAACCTGAGCATCCCAGGCGCCTGTGAGGAGCTGCATGAAGCAGGCGATGCAGCTTGGATTAAAGGTACTGCTGGGCCGATCCAAACATTGCTGAGACACGAGGCCTCCTCTGGACCAGACACAGCGAGGAGGAGGCGTTAAATCATGTCCCTGACCTCTGACCTTTCTTGTGTGGAGGGCTCACAGTGGCCGCAGGAAAACCCCCCCTGGGAACAGTAAGAGGGAGGAAGGCAGGGGGAGCAGCAGGAGGGAGGGAGGGGGGATTGCACAGCAAACGGTTTCCATCCTCGTGGGATTGAGGGACCCAAGCAGGAGAATTATGAAAGGAGTTACGCGTGCAAATGTAACAGACCGTCCTAGCAATTTTCAAAAGCCATTTACCCACGTAAGTGCACTTAATGCTGAGAAAACCGATTGGCAGTTCAGGTTTTGCCTTTCTTAGGTCAATATCCCAGACTGTTTAAAAGCTGAAGGCACAATCTCATTCTCTAACAGGCAGCCGAGGTCCCAGTCCTGACCCTACAGCAGAGATCCTGAGAATGGGCGGGGAGGAGACGGAGACCAAGAGCGGTGAGCAAAATATTCCTTCCTAACACACTTTAAAGCTTTTGATGCGCTCCCGCATAGGAGACTCGGGAACAAAATGAGAAGCTTGGGAGTGAGCGCCAAGGTGGTGACGTGGATTGCAAACCGGTTGAGGGACAGGAGGCAGTGGGTGATGGTAAATGGAAGCTGCTCTGAAGAGAGAGCGGTGTTACGGGGCCTGCCACAGGGATCGGTTGTAGGACAGATTCTGTTCAGTATCTTTGTCTGTTTGCAGATGATACTAAGTTCCCTGTAGAGCCTCCTGTCCAGCAGATGGAGACAGACCAAACCTGAAAGGGTATCCTATATCAGGGCAGAGCCTACCCTGCAGCCCTTCAGTATTTGTCTGTCTCCAGCAGATGCAGGCAGCTGAACCTGTGGTTCCCCTTCTTATCTCCTTATCTTTGTCCCCGAGGGGATTCTATTCCTTTTCTTTACTGGATCAAGCAAGGATTAACTCTTGTCTATATTAAAAAAAAAAATAAAAAATAAAAAAAAAAAATTACTTTTGAAAGATTCTGTGTTTCTTTTCTGGGACACAGTCCTGTCTCCTCGCTCTGCTATGGGCCTAGGGGGGCTTAGCCCCTTCAAATCTTCAGCCTAGGCTTCCATTCCCGGTGACCACCTGGGGTGATACTGGTGGTCCAGTCAGTCCCCCTTGGCTCGCTGTCCACATAGGGCCGGTGAGAGAGAAACTTTCCCCTGCACTGCTGTGTTTAAAAAAAAAAAAGGGGGAAACATTTTGAAGTTAAGGCCTTTCTTACTTCTTTTAAGAAGCGTGGACAGTTCCGGCAGTGTGCAGCGTTCAGTCTCTGCCTCTGCTGACCGGCCGGCTCAGCTCGCACAGCTTAGCTGTTTTTTGTTCTCCTCGCAGCACTTTTTTTGTCAGACGCTGATGCCGCCTTCCAGCGTCTGCAGTGCCTGCGGGGAGCCTGCTCCAGGTGTCTGCTGGGTGGGGAGGGCCCCTCCTCGGCACCCCCGACTACTGCGACCCGGGGACGAGCTGCACGCCGCGTGGCCAGGCCGTTCCCGACCCGAAAAACCGTGGGAACGGCGGCCGTTTTGGAAGCAAAATCTGATGCAGAAACTGGGCTGCAGGCGGAAGGTGAGCCCGATTCTTTGCTTTGTCCACCGGATTTAAGCCCCCCGGGAAGCCAAAGACACGTTTTTCCACAGAGTTTGTGCTCCTTATGCAGGAGGAGGAGGACCCCCCCCCCCCTGCCTAAGAACCTACGGGTTTCTCCTCCGCAACCCCCTAAGGAGCCGGAAGGGCAGGGCTCCATTAGAGTTAGGGTGGTCCCGGGGGTCCTGCCACCTCCGGATCCCCCGCAGCCTCTGCTGGTTCCTGATCCGGATCCAGATGCTGATCCTCTGCTTCCCAACCCCCCCCTTGAGGGGGGACGATCCACGGGTGCTCCACATATTTCAAAGGGAGGAACTGGAACCGCACATTCCCTTCATATTGCAGGTACTGGGATTCAAGGTGCCTCCTGAGGACACAGTCACAGCCACGATGCCTCCTAACGCGGACCCAGTCCTGGTGGACTTAGGGCTCCCCCGCACACATTTCCATTCCATCCCATGCACAAGCTGATGCTGCTCCGGGAATGGGAGCCCCCGGAGGCGGGACTCTGAGTGGGCAGGGCTAAGGACAAGCTCCACCCTCTTCCTGAGGACTGCTTGAATATGCTTAAGATGCCTAAGGTGGATTCCTCCGTCTCAGCAGTTACCAAGCACAGCACCATCCCGGTGGTGGGGGCTACGGCTTTGAAGGACATTCAGGACCATAAATTGGAATTTTATCTAAAGCGCATCTTTGAAGTTTTGTCCCTCGGTGTGCGGGCGACAATCTGCAGCAGTCTCATGCAGTGGGCAAGCCTCAGGTGGGTTCAGCAATTACTCAGCACCCAGGACCTCCCGTCTGCAGAGGCGGAGCAGGCGGATCGCTAGAAGGTGCAATTACCTATGGGGCGGATGCCCTTTACGATCTTCTGAGAGTACAAGCCAGAGCCATGGTCTCCAGTGTCTCGACCAGGCGGCTCCTCTGGCTGAGAAATTTGCTCGAGATCTGCCGTCCTCCATCTAATCTCCCCCTGCGGAAGTCAGAAGAGGCCTGCGGTCGATCAGACCCTGAACAGACTGTGGGAACTGGGAGCCATAATCCCAGTCCCGGTGGAGGAACAAGGATCCGGCCAATATTCCATCTACTTCGTCATCCCCAAAACGGAAGGCTCTTTTCAACCAATTTTGGATCTCAAGCGTGTCAACCGGGTTCTCAAGGTTCCCCATTTTGGAATGGAAACCCTGAGGGTGGTAATAACAGCGGTTTGCTCAGGAGAATTCCTGGCATCGCTCGACCTGACGGAGGCCTACTTGCACATTCCAATTCGCCTCGACCATCAGCGGGACCTCCGGTTCGAGATCCTGGGCCAACATTTCCAATTTCGAGCGCTCCCATTCACTCTCGCCACGGTGCCGCGCACTTTCACCAAGGTCATGGTGGTAGTGGTGGCCTCTCTTCGTCGAGACGGAGTGCTGGCTGGGCCGGTGGAAGCTCTAGGCCTGGGCCGCCGAGTATTAGGGTGCGCCTCGAGCAGTGGTATCCCGAGGGGAGCCAATGCCCCCGGCGCAGGGAGGCTCATGCGGCCGCCAGTGGACCTCATCGCACTGGCGGCTGAACAGCGACACATAACAGGCTGTTCGGCAGGGCTGTGGTGGAGCTCACGTCACCACGGCCCGAAGAAAATGGTCACATTCAAGCCTGCAGGTGCTCATCCTCCTTGCTGCCCGCGCGACCCCGGAAGAAAACGTTGTAGGAGCTGCGCGAGCAGGAAGGAGGCAGAGGAGCATCAGCGCGTGCAGAAGAGGAGCAGCGCTTACGGGCCGCTGCGAATCCCAAGTCGCAGCGGCCCGAGAAGATCAGGGCCGCTGCAGAGCCCATCCTGCGGCAACCCATGAAGGGGAGGCCCAGAGGTGAGAGAGAGATTGAGGGCCTGTAGAGTGTGTATGTGTGCATGTATGAGATGAGTTGAGAGACTGTGTGTGGGAGTGAAGACCTGAATGTTTGCAGAGACAGCATGTGGGAGTGAGAGAGAGCCTGTGTGTGTGAGTCAGACAGCATGTGCCAGTGAGAGACTGTGTGTATGAATGATTGTATGAGAGAGCGCATGTGAGAGTGAGAGCCTGTGTGTGTGTGAGAGAGAGAAAAAGCATGTGAGAATGAGAACCTGACTGTGTGTTTGAGGGAAGAAGAAGGAGAGAAAAGAAATAGAAATAAAGACAATATAAAAGGAATTGGCAAAAAATAAGAAAGTGAAGGTGGAAAAAAAAAGCCTGTGACCAACCGATTATAAATCTAAGATCAGACAGTAAATGTAAAAAAAATAAATTACTTTTTACTGATTGGCACATGTAATCTTTGGGAATGTACAAGAATAGCACTTTCTCTATGCGGATCTGACAATGTACGAGATCAGCATGGAGGATGTGGAAGCCCATGGGGCCTGCACAGAGGAGGCAGCAGAATGGGCTTCAGTGCCAGTAGCAGCAATCGGCGCCTCCCGAATAGCCATGCGGCAGCAGTGACAGTGGCAGCAGAGGAATGAGAGAGGCTCCGAGGTTGCTGGCAAAAGAAAGAGAGGGGAGTCTGCCTTTAGTGTGTGCATGTGTATGAATGGGACTCTGCCTGGGGGTGTATGTGTGTGAATGAATGGGAGCCTGTCTGGGGGTCAGTTTGTGTGTGAGAATGATTGGGAGCTTGCCTGAGTGTGTGTGTGTTTGTGTGTATGTGAGGGAGCCAGTGAGTGTGAGAGCATGAGTGTGTATGAGAAAATCCAGGGGAGTAAGAGTTTGTGTGGGGGGGGTGTGTGTGGAGGGGGAGAGAGTGTCTTAGAGCCTGAGAGTGTGTCAGTGTCTGTGAGAGCGAGAGGTTATGGTGGATATAAGAGCATGAATGTGAATGTATGTGACAGTGTATGTGTGAGAGAGAATGGACTTGTGAGAGTATGTGAGAGAGAGAGAAGATAACCTCCTTATCCTCGACAATATCAGGGTGACTGGAAATCAAGAGCTCCCATGTATGGACAGCAGGGGCTTTTTAAAATCCTTATTAGTTTTAATTATTGGGTGTTATTTGATAAATGTGCTGTTTTGAAATATTTTATTGGTGTTTGGGAAATTGTAAAAAATGTATATGATTTTAATTAATAGAAATTCTATTTATCAGTAGTTTTAAAATATTCTCTTATTAGTATGGTTTTACTATTATAACTGATGCTTTATGTTTCTTGATTTTATTGTTTTATGAGGAATGGTGGTTCTGTTTTTCCATTGTTAATACACAGAGTCTGGCTTCTTGGGGTTTCCATTTCAGTTTTTGTCTAATTTGTTCTCCTTTATTTCGTATTCTGTATTTGGTGAGGCTCTGTCTCTGCTCTGTGTGTGTGACCATGATGAGAAATTCGCTAGCATAGGGATCTATAGCAATCTGGTTTGTTTTGTTTCCTCAGTAGGTGGTGTATTGGTATTCTAGGACCCAGTGTAATATTTACCCTTGCTTTTTCACAGGTAGGGTTATTGTTGTTTGAGTCCTTGGTGTTATTACTGTTATGTTACGATGGGATTGCAGTATAGATTTTGAGTGTCTTTTTTGCGGGGTTTTGTGTTAGTTCACAATGTGCCTAACAGTGGAAGGTGTTTGTGCTGCTGTTACTGTGAGGTGACACCAGAATTTGAAAATATATTTTAGTATGATGAGCTGTAAGGGAAACATCCAAGCTCCATTGTTTGGGGGAATTTCAGTGGATGCACAGAGTTAGAGAACTGGAGGTGCAGGATTTATATTGACATTCTGTCCCTTCCTATATATTCCAGACTTCACTCTCATAGCCCTATAGAATTAGTCGAATTGGGATATCAAATAATTTTATAGTGTGAAACTGGCCAGCTTTTTAAAAGTACGCAGAAGACCCTTTGGACTTTTTTATTAACACTTTTTTTTTTGTAACCAGTTTTAAAGCAGGATCCATGCTATAGAGGTGGGTGTGATGAAGAAATGTCATTTTCCCTGTACGTACCTGGATCAGTCCAGACAGTGGGTTATGTCCCCAATCCAGCAGATGGAGTCAGTCAAAGCTTCGAGGGGGCGTCACCATAAGTGCTACTACCCCCTCTGCAGGAGTTCAGTATCTTCTGACTCCAGCAGATGCGAGTAGGGACTACGGGTTGCTCCCGATTACCTCAGGCATTCCTTGTACTTCTTTTTCTAATTTTCTTCTCTCTGCCTACTTATTTTTGGATCAAGTTTTGTTTAAAAAAAAAAAAAAAAAAAAGGGTAAAGTGAATTAGAGGGCCTTAATTGGGAGGCGTGGCTTCCCTCTATGTTTGTCTGCTCTCTCCTTCTCCTTTGGTTGCGTGCGGGGTAAGTGCAGTGTTTGTTTTTTGCTTCTTTCCCTGCAGTTTGCTTCGACGGACGGTCGCGGAGGCCAGTAGGACCGGCCTCTCCGCGTTCCCTCTCTTGCCTGCGGCCATTTTCGCGGCTCCTCGTGGGCTGCGGAGGCGGGCAAGGAGCTCGTCGTTGGCGGGTCGCGCGGCCTGGAAGGCCCCCCCGCGGTGCCGTCTTCGTTCTCGGCGGGTTGTGCAGGCCGTCCGGGCCCCCCCGCAGCGGCGCTCCCGTTCTCGGCCCCCCCCGAGGCTCTGCCGGGTGGTTTTTGATCTGCCGGGCCTGTTTTCTGCACAGCTCCGATGCCGCGGCCAGAGCGCTGCTCTGCTTGCGGCGAGCTGGGCTCGCGGATCTCGAGGGAGGGCATCTGTGCGAGGTGTCTCCCCGGGGGGGAAGGCACCTCGCGGCCCCGCATCAATTTCCCTCGTCTCACAGGCTTGCCCGGGCGGCGGGGGCCGGCCCCTCCCCCATTCCTGGCGGGAACGGCGGCCATCTTACACTCTGCACGCCCTGAGGGGGAACAGACAGCGCTGGGGGCCGGGGATGCTGGGGAATCCCCGCCACATTTACTCCCGGAATCGGACCCGGAGACAGTCCCGCAGGGGCCGGGTTCCCCGGGGCCCCCCCCCTCGGAGCCCCCCTCGGGTAGACAGGGGTTTTCCCCAGAGTTTATTCTGTTGCTGCACACCGCATATCTGCAGAGCCTGGAGGCTCCCACGGGACCTCCGCCAAACAAGATACCGCGGCTCTCGCTACCTTCACCGGCCCCCCCCCGCTCCGGCGGGTGTGGGGGCCCCTCTGCCTCCCGCTCGTGCCCGGCTCCCGGGCAGCTCGGGGACTGCGGGCTCAGGACCAGGTTCCCCTGGATCGGACCCGGCGGATCCGGGTCAAGGAGACCCCACTTCAGAGGGTGATGATCCGCACACGCTGCGTCTGTTCCAGCGGGAAGAGCTGGAGGACCTACTTCCACAGGTTATTAAGGAGTTGGACCTCGATCCACCGCCGGAGCCGCCCGCGCCCGTAGCGCCCGCTGTGGTCACTTCCTCAAGGAAGGGGGATCCGGTCCTGGCAGCCCGGAGGCCGAGGGCGCGGGCTTTTCCCATTCATGATTCTTTCCTTCAGCTTCTCACCGGGGAGTGGGATGCCCCGGAAGCTTCCTTTAAAGGCAGCCGGACCATGGAGAGGCTCTACCCGCTGCCGGAAGATTTTCTCGATCTCATCAAGGTACCTAAAGTGGACTCCGCGGTGACAGCGGTCACGAAGAGGACAACCATCCCAGTTACAGGGGGAGCGGCCTTACGAGACGCGCAAGATCGCAAGTTGGAAGTCTTCCTCAAGCGGGTCTTCGAGGTCTCCGCGGTAGGTTTGCGGGCGGTGATGTGTAGCTCGCTGGTACAGCGGGCCAGCCTTCTCTGGGTTCAACAACTGCTCACGTCTCAGGTCCTACCGGCCGGGGAGGCCGCCCAGGCGGATAGACTGGAAGCTGCGGTTGCGTATGGGGCTGACGCCTCCTATGACCTGTTTCGGGTCCTCGCCCGCTCCATGGCCTCGGTGGTAGCGGCACGGCGCCTCCTATGGCTCCGCAACTGGGCGGCGGACACATCCTCCAAGTCGAGCCTGGGCTCCCTGCCATTCAGGGGCAAGTTCCTGTTCGGGGACGATTTGGATCAAATCATCAAGACGCTGGGGGAAAATGCGGTTCATCGCCTGCCGGAAGACAGGTATCGCTCCACCAGGGCGTTCTCGTCCTCGCGGACCAAAGCCAGGGCGCAACGGCGCTACCGGAACTACAGACCGGCGGCAGCCAGGCCCTCTGCCCCCAGGTCTCAGCCCTGGTCTCGCTCCTTTCGCGGGCGCCGCCCCGCGCGGCCCGCCCCCGCAGCTGGACAACCCTCTCCCAAGTCCTCGCAATGATGTTCAGCTCGCCCACTCCGCCGTCCCCAGGATCGGGGGGCGACTGGCGTTCTTCTACGAGGAGTGGGCGCAAATCACCTCGGATCAGTGGGTCTTGGACACCATCGGACAAGGTTACGCGTTGGAGTTTGTCCGCGCTCCAAAGGGACGGTTCATTTTCTCCCCTTGCGGCTCGGACACCAAGCGACAGGCGGTGCAGTTGACTCTGGACAGACTTTGGGAGATAGGCGCCATTGCGCCCGTGCCCTTCGAAGAGGTGGGCTCGGGCCATTATTCCATCTACTTCGTGGTGCCAAAGAAGGACGGATCCTACCGGCCCATTCTGGACTTGAAAGAAGTCAACAAATCGCTCCGGGTGGTTCGGTTCCGCATGGAAACGCTGCGGTCCGTGATCGCAGCGGTGCATCGCGGGGAATTCCTGGCCTCCCTGGACCTGACGGAGGCCTACCTCCACATCCCCATTCGCCGGGAGCATCATTGTCTTCTGCGGTTCAAGATCCTGGGTCAACATTTCCAGTTTGTGGCTCTCCCGTTCGGGCTAGCAACGGCTCCTCGCACTTTCACCAAGATCATGGTGGTGGTGGCGGCTGCCTTGCGGAAGGAGGGGATTCTCGTTCATCCTTACCTGGACGATTGGCTCATCCGAGCGAAGTCTTTTCAGCATGGACAGGAGGCTGTGGCCAGAGTTATCGAGTTTCTGCAGTCCCTCGGATGGGTGGTGAATTTCTCCAAGAGCTCCCTGGTACCTTCGCAGCGCCTGGATTTCCTAGGGGCGACCTTCGACACCCGTCTGGGCGCGGTTTTTCTACGTCAGGACAAGGCGCGAGCCCTGCGGGATCACATACAACGGTTTTCTGCGTTATCGGTTCCCACCTCCTGGGACTATCTGCAGCTCCTAGGGGTGATGGGCTCCACCATCGACATGGTCCCTTGGGCATTTGCGCGCCTCAGGCCTCTACAGAGAGCGCTTCTATCACGTTGGAAGCCGCTTTCGCAAGACTACCAGGTGCTCCTTCCTCTACCGCTGTTTGCCAGGAACAGTCTAACCTGGTGGATGAATCCGGAGAATTTGGCCCGCGGCATGTCTCTCGATCTGCCAAATTGGGTCGTGGTAACCACCGACGCCAGTCTAGTAGGATGGGGAGCGGTCTGCGACCGCAGCGCCACGCAAGGGACGTGGTCCGCGGAGGAATCAAAGTGGTCCATAAATCTACTGGAGACCAGAGCGGTCAGATTAGCGCTCCAGCACTTCCTGCCACTCCTCCGGAACCGGGAGGTCAGGATCTTATCGGACAATGCGACGACGGTGGCCTACATCAACCGACAGGGCGGCACCCGCAGCCCGCAGGTCGCGCTCGAAGCAGAAATGCTGATGCAGTGGGCGGAGCGGTATCTGGCCCGCCTGGCGGCCTCGCACATCGCGGGCGTGGACAACGTACAGGCCGATTACCTCAGCCGTCAGCTCTTGGACCCCGGGGAATGGTCCCTCTCCGACGAGGCGATGCAGCTGCTCGTTCGACGTTGGGGACCCCCCCACCTCGATCTCATGGCGTCCGCACGAAATACCAAGGCTCCCCGGTTCTTCAGCCGCCGGAGAGAGCGGGGAGCGGAGGGCGTGGACGCTCTCGTACTCCCGTGGCCGGCCAACCTGCTTCTTTACGCGTTCCCGCCGTGGCCGCTGGTGGGAAGACTACTCCGCCGCGTAGAGGTACACCAGGGACCGGTGATCTTCGTCGCTCCGGAGTGGCCAAGACGACCTTGGTTTGCGGACCTGCTCCAACTGGTGATCGACGGACCCATCCGTCTGGGACATCTCCCCCGCCTCCTTCACCAAGGCCCGGTATTTTTCGACCAGGCAGAACTCTTCTGTCTTGCGGCCTGGCTTTTGAGAGGCGCCGCCTCCGGCGCCGGGGCTACCAGGAGGCGGTAGTCTCAACACTGCTGCGTTCTCGAAAGACTTCGACGTCGGTAGCCTATGTGCGAGTCTGGAAGGTGTTCGAGCTGTGGTGTGCCGGACTGGACACGAGTCCCTCTGAGGCTTCGGTTCCTCAGATCCTTCAGTTTCTACAAGCGGGGGTGGACAAGGGACTTGCCTACAACTCACTCCGGGTTCAGGTGGCCGCCCTTGGCTCGCTCCTGCGGGACGGGGGTTCCCTACTACAACACCCGGATATTCTCCGTTTTCTCAAGGGTGTCCAACACATGCGACCTCCGGTGCGGAATCCTTGTCCCTCCTGGAGTCTCAACCTGGTGCTACGGGCCATGTCAGGACCTCCGTTTGAACCACTGCGGAATGCGACGATCAAGGATCTCACTCTCAAGGCGGTGTTCCTGGTGGCTATCTGCTCCGCTCGGCGCATCTCGGAGCTGCAGGCCCTGTCGTGCAGAGAACCCTATCTCCGGTTCTCGGATTCCGGGGTTTCGATTCGTACGGTCCCCTCCTTCCTCCCGAAGGTGGTGTCCGCGTTCCATGTGAATCAGACGGTGGAGCTTCCTTCCTTCTCCGCTTCGGAACCGAGGTCTCTCCGGCTTCTGGACGTCAAGCGCACACTGCACCTCTATCTGGAGGCTACGAATGACTTCAGGACTTCTGACCATCTCTTCGTCCTCTGGTCCGGCCCTCGGAAGGGAGCTCAGGCCTCGAAGACGACCATTGCCAGATGGTTGAAGGCTGGCATTGCCGCTTCCTACATTGGGGTGGAGCGGACTCCCCCACCCGGTATTGTTGCGCATTCTACACGCTCTCAGGCGGCCTCTTGGGCGGAGACCCGCTCGGTCTCCTCTCAAGAAATCTGTAGAGCAGCCACCTGGAAATCGCTACACACTTTCGCCAGACACTATCGTCTTCACCTCGCTTCCTCGGTCTTTGGACACTTTGGTGAGCAGGTTCTACGAGCGGGTCTCGCAGGACCCCACCCGGTTTAGGGACGCTTGGGTACATCCCACTGTCTGGACTGATCCAGGTACGTACAGGGAAAAGAAAATTATTACTTACCTGCTAATTTTCGTTCCTGTAGTACCATGGATCAGTCCAGACGCCCACCGCATTTGGGTCCTATCCCTGCTCGACGGGGTTTTTCCCTCTACGGGACGGTAGTACTTTCTGTCTTTCACGATTGCTCAGTTTTTCACTGTTTGTCACAGTTCCGTTTTGGGGTTGACACGCTGACCTTTTGTCCCCCCACCCATTGGCGGGGCGGGCACGGTTTTGTTTCTTAGGTTATACGGCTGATTGTTGCCGTTCCTTCAACTTGATCCAATTTGGGGGTTCTTGGTTTACTCGGGCTTGGATATTCTCGATACTGAACTCCTGCAGAGGGGGTAGTAGCACTTATGGTGACGCCCCCTCGAAGCTTTGACTGACTCCATCTGCTGGATTGGGGACATAACCCACTGTCTGGACTGATCCATGGTACTACAGGAACGAAAATTAGCAGGTAAGTAATAATTTTCTTTTGGCTCCCCTCCCCTGAAAAAATTCTTCTGTCTAGAGACGCCACTGATTTTCTGTGACCTTAAGCATTAGTACAAGAAGGATTAAGGAGGGATGCTGGAGAGGCACACAGATGCATTGGCCCCCGGGCGCTGGAGACCCTTGGTGCACCACTGGGTGCGAACCATATGGGGCCGCAAGCGGTGGCAAAGAGGAGTGGAGATTTGGGGGCCACAAGCAGTGCCCAACCTGCTCGCGACCCAGAAAACCACACAGTCAGCGGGCGTGATGAGAAAGAGGTAGGAGTCGGGGCCGAGACCAGGGGGGGGGGGCAAGGGAGAAGGCTCGCCTAGGGCACCTAATCTCCTTGCACCAGCCCTGAGTGCTGGTACATCCCTACCTGGACGATTGGCTCATCTGGGCCAAATCGGAGTCTCTCTGCAAGCTGGCGGTCAGCAGGGTCCTGAATGTTCTGACCTCCCTGGGGTAGATAATCAACTTTCCCAAGAGCAAGCTTCAGCCTTCCCAGACCCTGGAATTCTTGGGGGCACGATTCGACACTCGAGTCGGCAAGGTCTTCCTCCCCGACGCGCGGGCGCCCAAACTCAGGGGCCAAGTGCGCACTTTTCTCTCACTTGCTGTGCCCACGGCCTGGGACTATCTCAAGGTTTTGGGGTCCATGGCCTCCACCATTGATCTGCTCCCTTGGGCTTTTGCGCATATGCGTCCGTTACAGAAGGCTTTGCTGTCCCGCTGGAAGCCGATGTCGGAGCAGTTTCGGACACCTCTACCGCTGTCCGAGTCTACCGTCGCCGAGCTGCAATGGTGGCTCTCGCCTTCCCACCTGCGGAAGGAGATGTCCCTTCAGACGCCGCAGTGGATCATTGTCACGATGGACGCCAGTCTCTCCAGCTGGGGAGCAGTGTGCCAGACTCAGTCTACACAGGGCTACTGGTCCCCTGTCCAGTCTCGCTGGCACATCAATTGATTGGAAGCTCGAGCGGTGCGGCTGGCTCTCAAGGTCTTTCTCCCCTTACTCCATCACAAGGCGGTGCGGTTTCTCTCGGACAACTCCACCACGGTGGTCTACATCAATCGACAGGGAGGCACCAGGAGCCAGCAAGCTCTTCGCTTGGGCGGAGCGTCACCTAGAGCGCCTTGCAGCATCCCACATTGCGGGGAAAGAGAATGTTCAAGCTGATTTCCTCAGTCGCCAGCGGTTAGATCCCGGTGAGTGGGAATTGTCAGATAGGGCAATGGATCTGATTGTCCGCAGGTGGGGTCCCCCAGACCTGGATCTGATGGCCACCATGAACAATGCGAAAGCACCTCAGTTCTTCAGCCGCAGAAGGGAACATTGCGCGGAAGGAGTGGATGCGCTGGTCCTTCCCTGACCTCAAGACGTTCTCCTGTACGTGTTCCCTTCTTGGCCACTGGTGGGCAAAGTGCTCAGAAGAATCGAGCTTCATCAGGGTCCCGTCATTCTAGTGGCTCCAGAGTGGCCTTGCAGACCGTGGTTTGCGGATCTGGTAAACCTCGTGACGGATGGCCCTCTCCTCCTCGGTCAACTCCCCCACCTTCTTCGGCAGGGTCCCGTATTTTACGATCTGGCGGATCGCTTCTGTCTAGCGGCCTGGCTTTTGAACGGCAGAGGTTGAGAAAGAAGGGATATAAGGAAGAAGTAATATCCACTCTGTTGAGAGCTCGGAAGCCGGGTATGGAAGCTGTTTGAAAATGCGTGTGCCGCGTCGGGAGTTTTGGCTCATAAGGCTCCAGTTTCCCAGGTCCTTTCCTTCCTCCAGAGCGGTCTCTCCAAGGGTTTGTCTTTCAGTTCCTTGCGGGTGCAGGTCTCCGCTCTCGGCTTTCTCTTAGGCAGTATAGACTGTTACGCAGTGGCGGCTCATCCGGATGTCGTTCGCTTCTTCGAGGGGGCCAAACATTTGAAGCCGCCGGTACGGACTATTTGTCCCTCGTGGAGTCTTAACTTGGTTCTTCGGGTTCTCTGCGAAGCTCCCTTCCAGCCCCTAAGGAGGACTACACTTAAGGATTTGACCCTCAAAACTGTTTTCCTGGTTTCCATTTGTTCTGCCAGCTCCAAGCTTTGTCATGCAGGGAACCTTTTCTACGTTTCTCGGATTCAGGGGTATCTCTCGGGACGGTACCCTCCTTCTTGCCAAAAGTCATGTCTTCTTTTCACGTCAATCAGTCAGTAGAACTTCCGGCTTTTTCTTCTAAAGACATCGCAAGCACATTGGAGGGTGATCTGCGCCGCCTGGACGTGAAGCGGGTTCTGCTCCGTTTCCTCAGGTTACGAATGAGTTCTGGGTCTCGGATCACTTGTTTGTCCTGTGGAGTGGCCCGAATAAGGGAAATAAGGCTTCCAAGACCATTATCTCGCGTTGGCTAAAGGAGGCTATTGCGTCGGCCTACATCTGCAAGGGCCGACCGGTTCCGGAAGGCCTAAAGGCCCACTCCATACGTTCTCAACCCACTTCTTGGGCGGAGAGTCAATCGGTCTCTCCCCAGGAGATATGCAGGGCAGCCACTTGGAAATCTCTCCATACTTTTGCTCGTCATTACTGTCTGGAGTACAGGCTCCAGTTTTTGGCTCCTTCGAGCGGCAGGTTCTTCCAGCGGGACTGTCTCTGTCCCACCCTGTTTAGGGAAGCTTTGGTACATCCCACGGTCTGGACTGATCTGCGTCGGTACAGGGAAAGGACAATTGGTTCTTACCTGCTAATTTTCGTTCCTGTAGTACCACAGATTAGTCCAGATACCCTCCCATGCTAGATCTGGCCCCCCGCTCAAAGCTTTTCTTTCTTTACAGGTTTCCGGATACCTGAATTATCTCTTATTATTATTAAAGGCACCAGGCAACACTCGTGCATAAAGAATAAATCTTTATGCACGAGTGTTGTTTCATACAGAATTCTTTCAATTGTTCAATGGTTCAACTGTTTTCAATTTATCAGTTTCTTGTTACTTGCTTGATCTTTGGGGAGTACTTTATACTGAAGGGCTGCAGGGTAGGCTCTGTCCTGATAAAGGATACCTTTTCAGTTTTGGTCTGTCTCCATCTGCTGGACAGGAGGCTCAACCCACGGTCTGGACTGATCCGTGGTACTACAGGAACAAAAGCCTGAATGGTGGTTGAAGATAAGGCAACTGAGATTCAATACCAAGAAGTGCAGAGCCATGAATCTGGAGTGTGGAAATCCAAAAGATGTGATGGGGGGTGAAAGCCTGTTGTGCATGGACCAAGAAAGGGATCTTGGGGTGATTGTGTCTGGTGATCTGAAGGTAGCGAGGCAATGTGACAAGGCGATAGGTGAAGCCAGAGGGATGCTGGGCTGCACAGAGAGAGGAATAACCAGTAAGAAAAAGGAGGTGATGATGCCCTTATACAGGGCCTTGGTGAGGCCTCACCTGGAGTGCTGTGTTCAGTTCTGGAGACCGTATCTCAAAGGAGACAGAGACAGGATGGAGGCGGTCCAGAGAAGGGCGACCAAAATGGTGGGGGATCTGTATAAGAAGAACTATGAGGAGAGACGTGGTCTGTTCCCCTCTGTTCATGTGCTGTTGCCCACCTGTACCTGTCTACAAGCAGCACCAAGCTCTATTATATATGACAAGCTGTTAAGCCCGTTAAAACGGGCTACATTACATTTTTTTTTCAGTCCATTTTCTAACACAGCACCCTTCTACACTTTTTCTCCCTCTCTCCCCCTTCCCCTCGTTCACTCCTCCCCTTTCCTCCACTCAGTCTTACTCACCCTGTCTCCCACTGCCTCCTTCCCCTCACTCTCACCTCCCTCCCCTTCCCTCAGTCACTCCCCACCCTCTCTCAATCCCATCCCCTCCCCCTCAGCCCTCCTCCACTCCCTTTTTCTCTGCTCCACAACGTCTTACCCTTCCACTTACTCACATCCCTGTCTCTCACCTCTCCCTCATTCTCCCTCTCCCCCTTCCACTTACTCACATCCCTGTCTCTCTCCTCTCCCTCATTCTCCCTCTCCCCTCACTCTTCCCCACACACTCACCCACTCCTCCCTCCCTCTCACTCAGTCCCTCCCTTAGTCCCTCTCACTCAGTCCCTCCCTCCCACTCAGTCCTCCCTCTCACTCAGTCACTCCCTCCCTCTCTCTCTCTCCTCCCTCCCTCGATTCTGGCCGCCGCTGCCGCTGCTCGCTGCCGCCCGCCGCCGCCGCTGCCACTCGACGCCGCCATGTTTTTTTTTTCTGACGCTGGCTGAGACCAACGTGCTCGCCCGCACATGCGCGGTAGAGCTGGTCTCTACTGCGCATTTGCGGCACGTCGGTCAACCTTCAATTATTAGGTTGATAGGGATCCATAGCCACTCTAATGCCGTTCAGTGATTAGATGGAGCTATCTCCCTATATACGTCTCCCTCCATTTTTGTAAATTTAGTAATCATACTCTCGCTTTTATCCACCAGAAGATGGTTTCAGGAATAATAGTGAGAGGCAG
This sequence comes from Rhinatrema bivittatum, assembly GCF_901001135.1. Taxonomy (NCBI): domain Eukaryota; kingdom Metazoa; phylum Chordata; class Amphibia; order Gymnophiona; family Rhinatrematidae; genus Rhinatrema; species Rhinatrema bivittatum. The sequence goes on along the minus strand of NC_042633.1, from coordinate 2,628,275 downwards.
AGAATGTGTGATGGGCAGCAGACGGAGGAATGCAAAGAGAGAGACCCCTCCAGAGAAAGCCCAGGACCTTCAGCTGAGTATCCAGGAGGTATCAGTAGAATAACATCACCCAGGGGGAAAGAAGTAGTCCAGAAAGGAGAGAGTCCATATGCATGTTCTGAACGAGGGAGAAATTTCAACCTCTGCCCCAGTCTTATAGAAACTCAGAGACTCAGTGAAGGAGAGACTCCATTTCAAAGTGCTGACACTTCAGAAAACTTCACCACAAACTCACAATCTGTTGAACAGCAAGAAATTATTGAATGTGGGAACAAGTTTCCTGAGAGGACAAGTCACACATCTATCCAACAATATCACAGAAAAGAAGACACCACATTTACAGATTCTGAAGAAGAGATAAGGACCCCTATGAATACAAAACTTACAGCACATGGAAAAGATCACCTAAAAAAGGAACCATTAAAATGCACTCAATGTGAACAATGCTTTTTCTTCCAAGCTGAGATGGAAGGACATGTAAGAATTCACTCTGGAGAAAGACCATTTCAGTGCCCTGAATGTGAGGAGAGATTTACTGAGAAATCAAACCTGAGAGAACACAAAAACATTCACAGACAAGACCAACCTTTTAAGTGTTCTCAATGTGAAAAATATTTCAGATATAGATCCTGGCTTAAAGTTCATCAGAGAAGTCACAAGGGAGAGAAGTCATTTATATGGTCTGAATGTGATAAAGATTTATGTCAGGAATTTAGTTTAAGAAAACACATAAATATTCACACTGGTGAGAAACAATTTAAATGTTCTGAATGTGATAAATGCTTCACCGAGCAATCTAAGCTTAAAATCCACAACAGAGTTCATACAGGTGAGAAACCGTTTAAATGTTCTGAATGTGATAAATGTTTTGTACAAATGTCCCATCTCAAAACCCACAAAACCGTCCATACAGGTGAGAAACCATTTAAATGTTCTGAATGTGATAAATGTTTTGCTGGCATCTCCACTCTTAAAAAACATGAAAGAATACACACTGGTGAGAAACCGTTTAAATGTTCTGAATGTGATAAATGTTTTGTACAAATGTCCCATCTCAAAACCCACAAAACTGTCCATACAGGTGAGAAACCATTTAAATGTACTGAATGCGCTAAATGTTTTGCTCGCATGTCCACTTTTAAAACCCATGAAACCATCCATACAGGTGAGAAACCATTTAAATGTACTGAATGTGAAAAATGTTTTGCTAGCATGTCCGCTCTTAAAACCCATGGAGCCATCCATACAGGTGCGAAACCATTTAAATGTTCTGAATGTGATAAATGTTTCACACACATGTTCCATCTCAAAAACCACAAAACTGTCCATACAGGTGAGAAACCATTTAAATGTTCTGAATGTGATAAATGTTTCACACGAATGTACCATCTCAAAAACCACAAAACTGTCCATACAGGTGAGAAACCATTTAAATGTTACTAATGTGATAAATGTTTTGCTGAACGATCCCATCTTAAAAACCATCCATACAGGTGAGAAATAATTTAAATGTTCTGAATGTGATAAATGTTTTGCTCAAATATCCTATCTGAAAATCCACAAAATGGTCCATACAGGTGAGAAACTATTTACATGTTCTGAATGAGATGTTTCGCTGAAAGATCCCTTCTTAAATACCACAAAACCGTTCATACATGTGAGAAACCAATTAAACCATTTGTGCGCCCCTTAGTGCAGCCCCGAGGGAGCCCCCAGTAGAGTCGACTGTATATAATACGGATACTCAGATCGTCTATCTTCTAGTACCTTCCTCATCCACCTCTGACGGCATCTCTCTAACTACGATTACTTACCTCGCTGCACACCGAGATCCCCCAGCGGGCGCCACCTCGTGACTGAATCCCAGCTACGACGACCAGACTGCGGACTATACCACCTATCACAGCACCAATTTTCAACTAACCAAGAAAGGGAAACCAAGAACAACTTCCAACAACCCAGGTAAGAGCCCTTTAAAGTCAAGGCTCTACCGCAACAAAGGGTCCTGCCACCTTTAAGCCTCTCCACACCGCACCAAAAATCCCTTTATCCTTTGCACTCAGAAGCATTACGGCTGAACCACCTCTCTAACTACTTGATTCTTGGACTCAGGACATCTTCTAACCTCTCTCTTTTACTTGCCACCCCCCATCCCAATCTACATATTCTTTCAACAATAATGGGACAAAACGATATTCCAATCTTATACAAAAGCAGGAGATACTCATCAATTAAACAAGTCACACCTTGGGATATACAAACACGACAAAAAAGACTCTTACCCATTATGCTCTCTCCACTAAACCAACTTCTTGGTCTTACCTTATTCTCAGTAACTCTACTGAACGCTCAATTCCTAACAAAAAAATCACATCTACTCCATGACTATCTCATTGATGAGCAACCTGATCTATGTGCCATCACCGAATCGTGGCTTAAACCAGAAGACTCAGTCCTGCTCAACCAACTTCCTCTCCAATCATTTGATATCTTCTCGATCCCTAGACCAAAAAAAAGAGGAGGTGGCCTGCTTTTAGCCTCTAAAAAAATTCTTGGGCTATCCCTCCACTCAACCAGCTCTTCCCCCTCGCTCGAATTTGCTGTCTTCAAATCCCCTCACCTGCAACTAGGCCTCATTTACGCTCCTCCAGGCCGTCTCGACTCAGACCCTTCTCCTCTAATAGAAAGTATTGCTAGGCACATCAACACGGACTCACCGGCCTTACTGCTTGGAGATTTCAATCTCCACGTGGATGCTAATCCCCAGTCCCCCAACTGTGATATCTTCATCAACACTCTCAACCTCATGGGCTTTCAACAGCTAATAAACGAATCCACCCACAAAGCAGGTCACACATTAGACCTAATCTTTATCAATCAAGGTCTCACCCTCTCTTCTTCCATAGTCTGCTTGCCAATCCCATGGTCTGATCACAAGTTAATCAATACCTCTTTAGCCATCCACCTTCCTAGCACTACAACCTCACAGAAAACAGCGATTCATTTTAGAAAATTATGCAGCCAGGAAACTCTCATCACAAATCTATCTGAGGAACTTAAACACATTAACATTACGGACGCGGACTCAGCCATCACATCCTGGACCACTATAACAAATAAAGTTGCAGATCTGACATGCCCTCTAGTATCCAAAACCATCAACTCTAACAAGGAAAAGAAAAAGCCATGGTTCACCCCAGACCTCAGACACTTAAAGCGGGTACTCAGAAACAAAGAACACATCTGGCAAAAAAACCCCACACCTGCGAACATCTCAGCCTTCAAAACCAGCATGCACCAATACAGGATCTCCATTCTCCAGACAAAAAGAGATTTCTACTCCCGAAAAATCCATCACTTCACATATGACCCAAAAGCCCTTTTCTCCATTGTCTCATCCCTCACAAAACCACCAACAACAGTCATTCCGGATGAAAAAGCCGCAAACAAAGCCGAGGAACTCGCCATATTCTTCAAAGAAAAAATAGCCAACCTCCTGATCCCTATTCGGAATCATAAAAATCCTTCCCCCCAGCACCCTCTATCAATAACAAAGCCATCACATGCCTCAAGCCTGGAAGCCTTCGAACCAGCATCCTCGTTAGAGATTGAAAACATACTAAAGAAACTTAAATCTGCTTCCCACCCTCTTGATTCAATTCCTGCGAATCTTCTCATAGCAAGTGCCAAAGTTATTGCTAAGCCAATCGCTCAAATCATCAATGCTTCACCTATCCAGGGCCTAGTGCCAACCTCACTCAAACTCGCCATCCTGAAACCACTTCTAAAAAAGCCAAATCTCTCTCCGGATAACCTAGCTAACTTTCGGCCAATAGCAAATCTCCCTTTCATAGCTAAGATCCTTGAAAGAATTGTAAATCATCAACTCTTCGAATTCTTAGACGACAACAACATTCTAGCTTCAAAGCAATTTGGCTTCCGTAAATCCAGAAGCACCAAATCCCTTTTAATTTCTCTGACAGACAACATTCTTTTCAACCTTGAGAAAAGGGAAGTGATTATCCCCTTGTACAGGTCCTTGGTGAGGCCTCACCTGGAGTACTGTGTTCAGTTCTGGAGACCGTATCTACAAAAAGACAAAGACAAGATGGAAGCGGTACAGAGAAGGGCGACCAGGAAGGTGGAGGATCTTCATCGGATGACGTACGAGGAGAGATTGAAGAATCTTAATATGTACACCCTGGAGGAAAGGAGGAGCAGAGGTGATATGATACAGACTTTCAGATACTTGAAAGGTTTTAATGATCCAAAGACAACGACAAACCTTTTCCGTAGGAAAAAAATCAGCAGAACCAGGGGTCACGATTTGAAGCTCCAGGAAGGAAGATTCAGAACCAATGTCAGGAAGTATTTCTTAACGGAGAGGGTGGTGGATGCCTGGAATGCCCTTCCGGAGGATGTGGTGAAGACCAGAACTGTGAAGGACTTCAAAGAGGCGTGGGATAAACACTGTGGATCCATAAAGTCAAGAGGCCGCCAATGAAGAGTGGGTGACTCACCAGAATGATGGTTACTGCCTGGAGACAATACCCTTATTCAATAAACATATACATGCTTACTGTGACTCCAACATCGCTCTAAGCTTCAACAGCAAGAGGAAACGTGGAAAAAAGGATTTGCACTCACAAAGAGAGGAGTAGCTGGCTTGTTACGGCGGTTACTACCCCAAACCAAATAAGCCTGATACTTCACTTTCAATGCATATACAGCATGGCTCTCTGCTTCAACGGCAGGGGAGAAGAAAAAAGGGTTCGCACTCACAAAGCGGGGAGTAGCTGGCTTGTTACGGCGGTTACTACCCCAAACCAAATGTGCCTGATACTTCACTTTCGATGCATATCCAGCATGGCTCTCTGCTTCAACTTTCGTTGCATATCCAGCATGGTTCTCTGCTTCAACGGCATGGGAGAAAGGCTGATACATCACGCATTTCCAGCAAAGCTCTCTGTTTCAACAGCAGGGGAAAAGAAAAACTGATGCTTCACGCATATCCAGCATAGCTTCAATGGCAGGGGAGAAGAAAAAAGGATTCGCACTCACAAAGCGGGGAGTAGCTGGCTTGTTACGGCGGTTACTACCCCAAACCAAATGTGCCTGATACTTCACTTTCGATGCATATCCAGCATGGCTCTCTGCTTCAACGGCATGGGAGAAGACTGATACATCACGCATTTCCAGCATAGCTCTCTGCTTCAACGGCAGGAGAGAAGAAAAACTGATTCTTCACGCATATCCAGCATAGCTCTCTGCTTCAATGGCAGGGGAGAAAAAAAAACAAACTGATACTTCACGCATATCCAGCATAGCTCCCTGCTTCAACGGCAGGGGAGAAGAAAAACAACCAATAAGGGCTGTATAACATAGTCTGGGTAAAACAAGCATGGGTGTAGCTTGCTTATTGCGGTGGTTACTACCCCTACTACCCCTAACTAATCAAGCTAGATATTTCACTTGGATGCAGCTCCATCACTGCTCTCTACGTTAATGGTGGGGGTGGAAGGGAAATAGAACCAAGAGCTAAGAGAAGCAGATAGGTATGAGAGAAAAAGTGTGTGAAGCTTGCTGGGCAGACTGGATGGGCCATTTGGTCTTCTTCTGCCGTCATTTCTATGTTTCTATTTTTCTATATGAGAAAAAACAACCGTGCCTTCTCATACTCCTCGATCTATCAGCGGCATTCGATACTGTAAACCATGAGATCCTCCTTAATCGACTAGCAGAGATTGGAATCAAAAACACCGCTTTCAACTGGTTTAAATCCTTCCTTCAAGACAGGTTTTATAAAGTTAAGATCAACCAGAAAGAGTCCCAGCCTATCAGCTCAACGTTAGGTGTCCCTCAAGGTTCCTCCTTATCTCCGACCTTATTCAACATTTACCTGCTCCCTCTCTGTAACCTACTAACTAATTTGAATCTAACCCACTACATATATGCGGACGATGTCCAAATTCTTATTCCAATATCCAAATCACTGCAAGAAACCCTCCTTTATTGGAATTCTTGCTTCCTTTCCATATCCAAACTTCTTGAGGACCTCTGCCTAATTCTCAATGCCAACAAAACCGAATTCCTCCTCATCACCCAAGATGGCAACTACCAGCTCTCTAATACTCTTCCAGTGGCAACCCCCTCTCTATCTCCTCTGGTCAGAAACCTAGGAGTTATCATGGACAACCAACTGAATCTTAAAAGCTTTATTAGCAACACAGTGAAAGAATGCTTCTTCAAGCTCCAAGTCCTAAAAAGACTTAGACCATTACTCCACCCCCAGGATTTCAGATCAGTTTTGCAAGCAATCATATTCTCAAAAATTGATTGCTGCAATTCTCTTTTACTTGGTCTCCCAGCAATATCCCTAAGACCTCTACAAATGCTACAAAATGCCACTGCTAGGACTCTAACTAAAGCAAAAAAAAGGGACCACATCACTCCAATCTTAAAGAATCTCCATTGGCTTCCTATAAAACACAGAATACTCTACAAATCTCTTTCAACTATACACAAATCTATCTACAAAAACTCACACCTCGATCTCATGATCCCACTGCAATTACATTCATCATCCCGCCCATTGAGATCGGCACAAAAAGGCTCGCTAAAAGCCCCTTCAATCAAAATATCCTCAAACAATAGAGCCTTCTCCACAGCGGGCCCCAAACAATGGAACTCTCTCCCTTCAGACCTTAGGCTCGAACAATGCCCAATAAACTTCAAAAAAAGACTCAAGACTTGGCTTTTCACCCAAGCATATGACTGATTTCGACTTCACTATCACTCTCCCGTCTTGGGCAACACATCATGTATCCTACCACTTAATATCCCCAGAAACAAATACAATCTCCTCCTGCCTAAGACTGACTACTTGTCACTCTACCGATCCGAATTGCTAGTATGTTAGATTTCATTAAGTTAAAATGTTGTTTCTCTTAATGCTTTAAGCAATTTAATCTAATTTATTTAATTATTCACCCAGTTCTTCTTTTCCTTGTTATATGTAAGACACTTGTGTTATGTCATCCCTAAGTTATATGTAAACCGGAGTGATTGGTAACATTGTTACCAGAACCTCGGTATATAAAAAATGTTAAATAAATAAATAAATATTTTGACTGTGATAAATGTTTCACTCAAATATTTAACCTTAATAAACACAAAAGAGTCCATACCATTGTGAAAAGGTTTAAATGTTCTGATTTTGGTAAATGTTGCAGACATATATCTGCTCTAAGAAGCAGAAAAGAACCTATACTAGTCTTATTCAGAGCAATTTCCAAACACTCCCTGATATGTTACCTGTGAAAATTACACATGATGACCTTCAGAAGGAGTCTCTCTTTGGCACAATGCTAGTACTAATAAGTGTATTATTCGTAAATTTGAGATACAGATCATTTCTAACCTAAATTGGCTACGAATTAGGTTGATTCCTGTTGAGGTCATTGCAAAATTACTAATTTAGAGAAACTGCCCCATACAACAGCATGAAATGAGCCATGTGAAACAGAGACCATATAAATGCTCTGAATGTGACAATGTTGCATCAATGAAGACACATCAGGCAGGATTTGTGATGAAGCGTGTCCCCGGGAAGGTCACCTCTCCTCCTCCTTCCCCGGGGCTCCTTTTATTGTACATAATTCCATAGCATAGCATAGCATGCAGATTTGTCATAACATCATTGGTTCCTTGCAAATACATATATCATTCATTGGATGTTACAGCGTCATACCATAAATGTCCTTCCTGGCCTTTTTGCTGACTTCGTGTAAGCTGGCAGGCCGGGAGGGGAAAGGTTATAAACTGGACATTGAAGCAGTTTAAGATGTGTTGAACTAGCTGACTAAGTGTAAGAGGAAGTAGGCAAAGAACAGATTTGGTTTGCTACAGTTTGAGATCTATTCCTGGTGCAGGCATGTCTGGTGCAAGTGGTTTGTCAGACAGATTTCCTGTCTCAGTTAGTGGCAGGCTGAAGTTTACACAATTCTGCTGCCTCCAGTGTATGCCTGAGAAAAGGGAAGTTAGAATTAACCCCTGACATGCTCTTTCAGCTATCAGGAGCTAAGCTCACAATCCCACATCTTACCCTTTTGTTCTTTTTATTTTTTATAAGAATCATAATGAAAATCTCTGTATCCATGCTTGAGACCCAATCTGGAGCTTGCTGTGCTAGGCGTATAGGCTGGAGATAGGGAAGGGGAGATATGAAGAGAAGAGCTGAGTCGGCGTGGTGTGCCAGCTACCACAGAGCTCTTGATTCCCCACATCACCTAGAGCTTATGCAGCGTGGTGTGCCAACTACTGCAGGGCTCATGATTCCCTATTAAGCAGCATACAGGACATCTTTGTATCTAGGTGAAAAGCGAGGTTTCAGCATGGACACAAGATTGGGTATGCACTGGATGCAGCAGCACAAGCAAATAAGTAAGACAATTAACATGATTACAATAGGAATGATTCGTTTGAGACCACCGATATCAGGAAGCCAGGACCATAGCCAGTCCCAGGGAGATACCAGTGTTCTATCTGAGAGCGGTGCTTCCTCAATCATGGTCTCCATCTGCTCTATGGTATGTGTGAGATTTGCTTTATAATTTGATATGTATACACAGCAATGAGATCCAATTAAGGCACAGACTCCTCCTTTTGAAGCTAAGACTGTATCTAAAGCATAACGGTTCTGTAATGCTACCTCTCTAATCTGAGAAACTTCTGTTGTGAGCAGTTTTAATGCACGGACTGTCTGATTAAATAGAGCCGTTGTCCAGTTAGCTAGAATGTGCAGGTCTCTGTAATTCATAGTTGTTCCCTTTGAGGGAAACAGGCTTCTAACTACCTGAGTTTCTGTATTCTTATCTATGGGACTCTTGATTGCTTCCCTTTTGTTACGGAGTCTTGCTTTGGGCAAATTGTGAACTGCATAGTATGAGGGGAGGAGATAGCCTAGAGTGCATCTGCCTCTCCATTTTGGGGGAATGTGCATATATGCTCTATGCCCACATAACATCCAAATGTTCCCTATCTGGTTAGTGGACCAGCTATGGGGCTGTTTGACTTGTTGAACCATTGCAGATACATATTCACACAAGCCAAATTGCCCGTCTGAGAATTTTTCTCCTCTTTCACACCTTTTTGTTTCTCCCATTGAGCATCCTGAGATCAGCCAATTGCACATATAGTGGGTAAAGCTATGCAAATATTCTGTGATATTCTGCGAGAATTCTGGGTGTGCTGTTACATTAGAGTACGATCTAATGTTGACTTCTTCTAATACAATGGTTCGGCTACAATATGGATATTTCCCCACCTGAAGTCCCTCACCATCTCTGGGATCATATTCCCAACACAATGCAGCAGTCTCTTGAATACGGCTACCAATGGGTATTATGGTATTGTCAATTGGAGAGTTAAGGGGATACCTTCCTCTCGGCCAAGGGTAAGTAGTCCATCCTGTAAGATTAAGTGGTACGGCATGCATCATTAGTCCTCCTTGAGTATGTGTTGGCATGTGTGTGCAGATCCAACAGTCTGTTTGATTCAACAGGCGTGAGAAGTTCTGTGCATCGATGATGTACATGTTGTCTTGCCAGAGTCCTTGTTCGGCTATGGCCATGGCTGGGGAGATAAAGCAAAATATGAGAATGCAGAACACAAGTGCTAATGAGTTGGCATTCAGGCAAGAAAAGGCAGCTAATAAGAAGTTCTCTGGAGTTTTTTCAAGGCCTTGTTGTTCCAAGAGTTGTGCAGATTGGTCAGATAGCGCTTTGATCTGTCCCCAGGTCATCCAGTGCTGCTTTTTGTGGGGAGTCTGGTCTCTGTCCTTCTGAGGGTTGTGGAGGCTCAGGGAGAAGTTTGGGATCGGGTTTTGTGGATCCGGACGCCTTTCCATCTTTCCACAGCTTGACACACCGGCTTGGCACCCAAATTGAGCCTGTGGGAGAAAGCACAGAAGCATGCCCGCGTCCCCACGTTAGTAAGGGAACGGGGCCATGCCAGACAGGATTAGGTAATATTTTGTACAAAACTGGCGGCTGTGGGTGACTGACCCTAGTCCCATAATGATTATCCACGGCTGTGGTCTGATTTGAATTTGATATGTTTAGATGATTTAAAGTAAACAATACTTTGTTCAGCCAGTCCTGTTTAGGGGGAAGTCCAATGGCATTCCCCGCTGTTTGTTTGTGTTTATCCAGAGCTGTTTTAAGGGTGTGATTGGCTCTTTCCACAATTGCTTGCCCTGTGGAATTGTAGGGTATGCCAAATATGTGTTTAATGTTCCATTGTTGGCAAAATTCAGCAAAGAAATGGCTACTGTAAGCAGGGCCATTATCAGTTTTCAGAACAGAGGGTAATCCCATTATAGAAAAAGTTTTAATACAGTGATTAATAACATGCTTGGTAGCCTCCCCCTTCTGGGGAGTGGCCCAGAGAAAATGCGAGTAAGTATCAACAGTTACATGTAGAAATTTCCAGGTCCCAAATGAGGGGTATTGGGTAACATCCATCTGCCAGATTTCGTTGGCACGTAAGCCTCGTGGGTTCACGCCCATGGAAGGGGCAGAGGTGACTTGTAAACACTGGGGGCATTGCTGTACAATAGCTCGGGCTTGTTCTAGTGGAATATTAAATTGTTTTGCGATGGACTTTGCATTTTGATGAAACATGGTATGGCTATTCCATGGTGTCACAGTAAGTACTGCTTATTTTGTGGCTGCATCTGCAACAGCATTGCCTTCTGAAATCCATCCAGGGAAAGGCTGGTGGCTTCTAATGTGGGCAATGTAAAATTGATGTCTATGGCTCTGGAGAGCTGACTGCAGCGTCAGAAAAAGGGATAGCAGGTTCTCATCTAATGAAGGGGTTACATATGCTCCAGGAAGAGAAGCAGCAACATTACAAACATACTGGCTATCAGAAATAATGTTTAAATCAGCATTCATAAAACATTGCAACGCGAGAATGACTGCAGCTATACATATGTAAAGGTATCATTCACTTTTAGCTGTGGGATTTGAGGGCTGGAAAAGTTCCATAAATGTCGTAGTCAATCTTTCAGCAAGTGTATCAATTTTTCATTCATCAAGGCTTAATTGTGATATGTGTTTCTTATGGCTTCGGGTACCTAATATAGGAAAAGAACTGAAATTCAAATTAATTAATGAGAAGATTTCATCATGGCTATAACTTTACTATTACTAATCTTATATAATGTTTTCCCACTTTATTATTAAAAACAATGAAGAAACAACTTAAGTGTCATATCAAGATGTATCAGAAATAAATTAGATCAAAGATCAAAAATCAAAAAGATGTGTGAGAAATGTTTGAAAAATGTTAAAATAAGCAGCAAAGTGTTCATCTTCACATCTCTCATGGCAGGAAGGCTGTCAATCTGGAAAATATTAAAATTTGGCACACAGCAAAAGATTATTAAGGTAATGATTAAAGTGAAATTTTTACTTTTTTAACCTTGAAGAATCAATTCTATTATACAATTTAATAAAATCAATTTGGATTTGCAAGAAAAGGCTTGGGAGGGATTGCTTTAGATGTAGCAACCTCTATCAGTAAAAAATAAAGGTTCAGAATTCTGAATAAAATTTTAGAAAAGGAAAATAAAACTGAAGTTTCCTTAAGACAGGAGGGTCATAGACCTGAAAAATGAAAACTAGTATACAACAGAATTATTAAAATAACAAAAACAATATGGTACATCTGGTAGTAACATCTAATAGAATAGCACAGTGCCTCCTAGTGGATGCACTATCATCACTGTATAGATGTCAACCTGGAATAAATTCAATCAATAAGATTCTGAACTGAAGTGTAATGTGCAATACTAAATAATTAGAATAATTGGAACTTAAGCATCAAACACTTAATTATCAAATAAGTAGAACTTAAATATGCTCTTTTTAAACAATCTCTTTTTTTTTTTTCTGTTGGCTCAGCACTGAACTGACAAGAGTACTTCCCTAAAAAGCAGTGCTCTGTCCGCTACACACTAAAGCAACTGTTACTTCCCATTTTTTTTCTAAGATTCAGTTCAATTAATTATTTGGGATTCTCAGTGTTTATCCCATTCCCCTTTGAAATCTTTCACTGTTTTTGTCTTCACCGCCTCCTCTGGAAGGGCATTCCAGGCCTCCACCACCCTCTCCGTGAAGAAATGTTTCCTGATGTTGATTCTGAGTCTTCCTCCCTAAGCTTCATGTCTTGACCCCTAGTTCTGATTTCTTTCCAACGGAAAAGGTTCGAAGTTCATGCATCTTTAAAACCTTTCAGGTATCTGTAGGTCTGTATCCTATCTCCCCTGCACCTCCTCTCTTCCAGGCTATACATATTCAGATCCTTCAGCCTCTTCTCATAGGTCTTCCAATACTGATCCTGTCATGTGGAAGCTAATATATCCCCCAATCAATCCCCCTGGGGTCCCTACGTTCAAAATCAAGTCCCTCATTTCCTGTTAAAAAGCGAATGCTCCTGCCTGCAAATTCAGCTCAGCATAAAGAAAAACAATCAGGTAGTTCTCAGGGAACAGGACTGCAATCAGACTACTCTGTCCTTGGTATTGCACCCGGGCACATAAAAATGACTAGTACCCAGATAATGCAATTTCTTAACGAGACGCTGCTGAAAGGTATTACCGTTACCTTCCCAACATGTTATCTCTCTGGGAAACTTGGAGAATGTCCCAGAAAGCAGGGGAATTTCAAGGTTTATGTTAGCCACTAAATGCTGTGATCTTTTTATTGATTGAAGGCCAATGCTTCTTGCTAGGTGAGAAGAAAAACTGATACTTCTTGCTTCTTGCTAGGGGAGAAGAAAAACTGATACTTCACGCATATCTATCCAGCATAGCTCTCTGCTTCAACGGCAGGGGAGAAGAAAAACTGATACTTCACGCATATCTATCCAGCACAGCTCTCTGCTTCAACGGCAGGGGAGAAGAAAAACTGATACTTCACGCGCATCCAGCATAGCTCTCTGCTTCAACGGCAGGGGAGAAGAAAAACTGATACTACACGCATATCCAGCATAGCTCCCTGCTTCAACGGCAGGGGAGAAGAAAAACAACCAATAAGGGCTGAATAACACAGTCTGGGTAAAACAAATAAGCATGGGTGTAGCTTGCTTATTGCGGCGGTTACTTCCCCTACTACCCATAACTAATCAAGCTTGATATTTCACTTGGTTGCAGCTCTATCACTGCTCTCTACATTAATGGTGGGGGTGGAAGGGAAATAGAACCAAAGAGCTAAGAGAAACAGATAAGTATGAGAAAAAAATGTGAAGCTTGCTGGGCAGACTGGATGGGCCGTTTGGTCTTCTTCTGCCGTCATTTCTATGTTTCTATAATTAAAATATAGCTCATTTACCTCCAATCTAGCTAAGCAGGTAGAACAGATGTTATAAGGCATTAGATATAAATATATGATATCAGGTAGAGCTTTATGTATCTCTGTCTATACTTTGTTTTTTCATTCCTAAGAAACAGACATTATGTGCTGTTTATCTGTGCATCTGTTTTTTAAATTATTTGATGTTATGTGCACTGTTTTCCAAATACCTGAATTTATTTTATAATTCCTTTTTTGTAAGCAAAAGGTATAAATATGTTGTGAATTCTAACCTGCATCATCAGCTAGCAGTCCTCCGAGGACCCAGCATCCAACATATAGGTGAGATAAGCCTTTCCTAAGATAAAACTCCTTAAGAAATTGCATTTATGGAACGCACTACTCCCACGACTTAAGATCACTTGCAAACACAAAAGATTAAAAAAAAACCACCATCTTTTCACTCTAGGCTTCCCAGATTTATCTGTATCATAACAATCCTCTTCCTTTGTTTATATGCTTCTCTCAGTCCATGAGTCCAGTTTAATAGTTATCTTAAGTTTATCATTGTTTTTAGATTTTAAGTTATGTTCAGACTGAACTATGTTTTATTTGTAACTCGCCCCCTCCCCTGAAAATTGGAGGGCGTGGGAAAGAAATGCTTTTAAATAAATAAAATTGCCTCATATATAATAAACAAGCATATATTTGTGCTGAACACTTTCTTTGTCTGATTTATTGAGTTGCTCTGTCTTAATAAATAATTATCTTTCTCGCCCTAATACGTTATCTCTAAGCAGTAATGATGTGTTACACTTATTTGACATGGGGTGCTGGGGAGAGAGAGTGAACTATAAGGGAACTCCTTATTAAAGATTTTCTCACCCAGTACTACTGGACAGAATATGAACCCGAGACAACCCCACACCATTTTAGCTGCCTTTCTCTCGACCGCCTCCAGCCTGTCTCTATCTCCTTTGAGATACGGGCTCCAGAACTGAACACAGTACTCCAGGTGAGGGCTCACCAAGGCCCTGTACAAGGGTATTACCACCTCCTTTCTCTTACTGGTTATTCCTCTCTCTATGCAGCCCTCCTGGCTTTAGGTATCTCCTTGTCACATTACCTCACCATTTTCAGGTCATCAGACACTATCACACACCCCCCATTCACACACAGCTCTTTTGGATTGCTGCACCCCAGATGCACGACTGCACTTCTTGGCATTGAGTCCCAGCTACCACATCTTTGATCACTCTTCAAGATGTCTTAAATCACTTTTCATTCTCTCTACTCTGTTGCACTCACTGGTCTGCGGGCTGCTCCCACAGATTGCCGTTCTTAGCTCCGGCCTGACTCATGGCAGCACATGCAGTGGGCCACTGCCACCAATTTCTCCCTAGCCAGCAGTTTTCCTAAACGTGGTGAATCACTGCCGACACACAGCAAAGGCCACCACTCCTGCCTATACGTTTGGTTAGGCGCGCGCGGGCGCACACCTATCTTCAATATATAAAGGGACCACGGTGGGAAATCTCCCATGGTCCTTGCTGATGACGTCCGACAGTGAGACCTATAAGAGGCCTCTTCTGACACGGCTCCAGTGCCTCAGCAACAAGTCTTCTATTTCCTAAAGTAGTCTGAGTAGTCTTCAGCCTTCGGCGCCCTTAGTCTTCTCTCTTTAGTCCCAGCATGCTGCCTCTTCGGTTCTTCAGTGTGGCTTGCTTCCTCTCTTGATTCTTGCCTCCCTGAACTGCCCGTTCGTCCCTCCTTCCCATTGGACAGCTACCTGGTGCTTGACCTTGGCTTGATTCCGGACCTTCTCGATTACCGCCTGCCTCCGACCATAGCTTGCCCCCAAATACGCCAAGCCTTCTCCTGTTCTGATCCTGTAATGCCAACAGATCTCTCCACCAGCAGAAGCTGCTGGCCCCGGTACCTGAAGGCTGATCCCGAGGGGCACGTAGGCTGGTAGAGGCGAAGCTCCAATTGGGTCTCTGCCTCGTCTGAATCTGCCTGCCGACGGTGGAAACCTGCAGGGCTCCTCCCAGCAGGTTGTATCAAGTCCACCTCTGCCCAAGCTTCCTCGCCTGCAACAATACTCCTCTCCGTTTCAGAGCTTAGTATAATTCGCCTAAAAACTCCTTGTAGGGTTTTGGTTTGCTGATAGTCAATGTTTTTCAAGTGAACATAAAAGTAGATGCAAAAACCAATAAAATCATTATAATCAAATGTCAAAACATAGTGCATGTACAGTAAAATCTAAACATGTACTTCAAACCGCTGGGAATGGCAAACTCTCTAGAATCATCACATCTCTGAAAATATGCAACTAGTGTTTTAGGCTTTATAATTGAAAGAAAACAAGAATTATTTACAATACAAATTAAAATATCGTTCACTGTCAGCTTGTAGTATCTCATGGCTTAGAGCCTCTGTTACATATACAGATCACTTGTTTTATGGTCGTTGTGTTTCTGAGTCATTTTGAGCCAGCTATTAAGCCCTGCATGCAGGTTTTCCTGTACATTAGCTTGTACTGTACTATTTACTGTATTGTGCTGACAGCAGTTTCATCATCTGGTATCTCATGGCTTAAATTATCTGCCAAGATATACAGATTACATTTTAATGGTTGTCATTTTTGTTTGGAATCTGGGCTCGATGGACCTTTGGCCTCTCCCAGCGTGGCAGCTCTTATGTTCTTAATCAGGTACTTGTGACCTGGATTGGTCACTGTCAGGAGACGGGAGTCTGGGCTCGATGGACCTTTGGCCTCACCCAGCATGGCAGATCTTATGTTCTCATGAGTGACCTGGAAAGTAAAGATGAAGCAGTGGATCTCAAGTTCTTAGGGGAATCCATATTAGCTACAAAGAACCTTTCCAGCTTCCCCAGGGACAGGCCCCGAAGTCCGGGAAGGAATGGAAGAGACCCTAGGGACAGATAATGGGGACACAGGCTCCCTAATTTACTGCTTTTAAGGTGCATTATGGGTGCTACAAGACAGAGGTGTACAAAGTGCCTCATTGTTCATGATGGACTCCTTCCTCAGTAACGTTTTATGTTGGAAACCAGTTCAGAGTTCAGACCCATGATTGGAATTCAGAACCTTACACATTGGTCAGCACCGTGTGCTCTGAAGGTCAATCCTTACCCACAATGGAGAGCCAATATTGGGGCTTTGGGATTGGCCATCCTTGGCATCCCTGGGAGGTTAGAGAGGGGATGGCGATGCAAGGGGGAGCAGGACAAGCACAGAGGGAGGGGGAGACCTCCTCCCACTGCAATTTGCATCCACCCTCCCTTGATCTTGGAATCTCTCCCCCAGAAACAGGAACCTCCCTTCCTACCTCACTCTCCCTTTCCACTCCTTCCCCTCCTCAGTCCAAGAATTTCCCTCCTCATTTTCACCCTTCTTCAATTCCCCCCATCTCTTAGCCTTCGCTGTCCTCTCTCTCCTGCCCACATTCCTGGTTCTCTTCCCTCTCCTCAGTCTCTGGTTCTCTCCCCCCTATCCATCCCCATGATCATCTCCCTGTGCTGACACACAGGATCCCCTGCTCTCACCCAATAAAAACAAAACAAATGATACAGATGCCAGTGAGGAAAATAAAACCTGGAACTGTTTGTCATTGCGCTTCAGATATTTCTAATTCTTGTTGCAGAATAGAAACTGATCTGCAGCAGGGAAATGAGGCTGTGCCTCAGGCCATCTTCTCCGTCTTGTCTGACCTTCTGGGGTGGGGGGCGATAGCACCAACTCTGCCTGGAATGGCAAAATCCTAAATCTATTTATTTATTTATTTATTATTTAAAGGCTTTTATATACCTAGGTATGTTGGGAACATCTCGTCAGTTCACAGAGAACATAAAATGCAGCTAACGAGCTTTACAGAGAACAATGAACACTGAACAGAGCACAAAATTGAACATTGAACAGTAATGGGGGGGGGGGGGGGACGGACAAATAGGGTGAACTGCAGATTATATTGCATAGATTACAATTACATGTTACATATTACAAAAATTTAGAAACAAAATATAAGTGGGTGAATTTAATTAGGTGACAGCGAAATGTCCTATAAGGTGGGAAAACAAACTTCTGAAGGAGAAGGTGTGTAGTTAAGAGTAAGCTTGTCTGAAAAGGGAAGTTTTCAGATTCAGTTTAAATTTTCTTGACGCAGGAAGGATGGCAGCTTGTTCCAAGGACAGGTCCTGCCAAAGAGAATGCCCGCGAGTTTAAACTGCTTAGGGGGAGGGATGTAAAGTTTTGCACTGTGTTGCTGTCTTATGGGTCTGTTTGAGCTGTGAAAGGTAAGGTGCTCAGTGAGCCAGTGCATGTTTTGGTTATGCAGTGCTTTGTGGATAAGAGTGAGGGTTTTATATGTTATTCTTTCAGCAACAGGTAGCCAATGCAGATCTTTAAGCACAGGGGTGATGTGATCGTTTTTGTGTGTGTTAGTGAGGATCCGAGCTGCAGCATTTTGGAGTAATTGTAGTGGCTGTAATGAGTTTTTGGGTAAACCAAGGAGGAGGGCGTTACAATAGTCTATTTTAGGTAGGATGAATGCTTGTAATATAGTGCGAAAGTTGCTGAGGTGTAGTAAGGGCTTGATTTTTTGAGGGAGTGAAGTTTAAAATAGCAGGCTTTAAGTGTGTTGTTAATGTATTTTTTGAAGGTGAGATGGCTGTCAATGGTGATGCCAAGACTGTGCACATGTTCGCTGGAGATAGTAGAGGAGGGAGTATTATAGCCTAATTGCAGGGAGGGGGAGATGCTTTGAGGAGAGGTGTAGTATCTCTGTTTTGGCGGTATTGAGTGCTAGAAAGTTGTTTGTCAGAAGTGAATTAATCACCGTTAGGGTGGAATTCAGGGTCTCAGTAGCTTTTTATTTATTTATTTATTTATTTAAAATTTTTATATACCGACGTTCATCCGGGATATCACATCGGTTTACAGTGTAACTGAAACAGGCGCCTGGGATGGCGGTTTACATCGAACAGATATAACGAATTAACATATGAACAAATGCGGAGGGGAGAAAAAAGGAGGGAACTAATCAAACAAAACTTAACTTATGAGCAAAATTTACAAATATATATAGAGTATCACTATGTACAAAGTATTAATAAATACAGCAATGCCATGGAAATACAATTGTGTAGAGTTATAAGACAGAGGAGGGGGGATGGGGAGGGGGTAAAAGGAGAAGGCGAGCTGAGAAATCAGGAGAAGGTATTAGGACTGAACAGGTTGGGGGCGAAGGAGGAATTTAGAGGTGGGGGAGAGGGCAGGAGAGGATGGGTGTGAAAGTGGGGGAATTAGGTGTATGCTTTGGTGAAGAGCGTGTCATTAACAGGAATAAGGACTTGCACGTCATCGGCGTAAATGAAGTGCGGGAGGCCAAGATTGGAAAACAGGTTGCAAAGAGGGAGGAGGTAGATGTTAAACAAAGTAGAGGACAGGGAGGAGCCTTGGGGGACACCTTGTTGCAGGGGGATAGTTTTGGAGGTGCAGTTGCCTATTTGCACACTGTATTGTCTGTCTTGTAAGTAGGATTGGAACCATTGCAAGGCTGGTCCTGCAATGGTTCCAATCTGAGAGGCGTTGGGCAAGAATTTTGTGATTGACAGTGTCAAAGGCAGCTGAGATGTCCAGAAGGATCAGAATATGCGAAACGCCTTTATCAAGACTTCTGAGGATGTAGTCGGACAATGAGATAAGTAGAGTCTCAGTGCTGTGGTGTTTCTGAAAGTTGAATTGCGATCGTGAGAAGATGTTGTGCTCATCTAGATAGTTGGTAAGTTGCCTGTTGACTGCCTTTTCAAGAATTTTGGTGATAAAAGGCACAGAGGGCAGGCAGGAAGCAGAGAGTCGTACGTGGACCAGGCATGAGACTGGCTCTGGCCTGCAATCTGAAGGTGCCAGGAGAAATGTCAGGGGGGAGAGAGAGAAGAGGAAATAATGTGGTGGGGATAAGCTGAGTGTGGGGAGAAGAAGGATTTCCCAGTGTGGGGAGACGTTGATGACCCAGGTCCAGCACCTGTTGGCCCTACCTTTGCCAACAGTGTGGGATTATTTACAGGTTCTTGGTTCTATGGCGTCTACCCTGGAGTTGGTATTGTGGGCCTTTGCTCATTTACGACCATTACAGAGGGCACTTCTTTCTCGTTGGGACCCCAAGTCGGAGGAGTTTAATCTTCCCTTGCCATTACTGGAACCAGCGAGGTCCAGCCTGGATTGGTGGTTGGTCCCACATCACTTGCTGCGGGTTGTGGACCTGGAAAATCCCCAATGGATCATAGTCACAACAGATGCCAGCCTAACAGGTTGGGGAGCGGTCTATCAGTCCCGATCGACTCAGGGCCAATGGTCCCTGGTCCAAGCCCAGTGGTCCATAAATCGTCTAGAAACCAGGGCAGTCAGGTTAGTGCTGTGCCAATTTCTGCCCCTTGTCTGACACCGAGCGGTTCAGATACTCTCCGACAATGCAACCACCGTCGCTTACATCAACCGTCAGGGAGGTACCAGGAGTCGCCCGGTAGCCTCCGAAGCGGACCAGTTGATGGCTTGGGCAGAACGTCACCTGTCCTGCATCGTGGCGTTGCATATAGCTGGGGTGGACAACGTTCAGGCGAATTTCCTCAGCAGGCAGTGGCTAGACCCTGGAGAAAGGGAACTGTTCGACGAAGCGATGCAGCTCATCACACGTCGGTGGGGAATCCCTCGGTTGGACCTGATGGCGACTCGCTTGAACGTCAAAGCGGCCCATTTTTTCAGCCGCAGAAGAGAGCACGTGTCAGAAGGCATGGATGTTCTGGTCCTACCGTGGCCTCTAGACATTCTCCTATACGTGTTTCCCCCATGGCCCTTAGTGGGCAAGATTCTTCGGCGCATAGAATATCACCGAGGGCAGGTCATTCTGGTGGCTCCGGAGTGGCCAAGATGACCGTGGTTTGTGGATCTGATCAACCTAAAGGTGGACGGGCCTTTATGGCTGGGTCATCTACCGAATCTGCTGCGCCAAGGTCCAGTATCTTTTGATCAGGCGGATCGCTTTTGTCTAGCTGCTTGGCTTATGAAAGGAGGCAATTAAGGAAGAAAGGATATCCCAAGGCGGTCATTACTACTCTTTTGAGAGCTCGGAAGACCTCTACATCTCTTACCTATGTTAGAGTGTGGAAAGTGTTTGACTCCTGGTGCAGTGGGTTGAAGGTGTCCCCACAAAAGGCCACAATAGTTCACATTCTCGCTTTCCTTCAGGACAGTTTGAAGAAAGGTTTAGCCTATTGTTCGCTTAGAGTGCAGGTGGCGGCGTTAGGCTGCTTACGAGGTAAGATTGAAGGGTCCTCCATTGCATGTCATCCGGATGTTGTTCGTTTTTTGCGAGGAGCTAAACATTTGCACCCGCTGATACGGGCTGTTTGCCCTTCATGGAGTCTGAATTTGGTACTCCGTGGGCTTTGTACTGCTCCATTTGAGCCTATAAAGCAAGCCACATTGAAGGATTTAACTCTTAAAACGTTTTTTCTTGTAGCTATCTATTCAGCTAGACGTATATCCGAACTCCAGGCTTTGTCGTGCAGAGAGCCGTTCTTACGCATTTCGGACTCTGGCATCTCTCTTCGTACAGTGCCTTCCTTTCTCCCCAAGGTAGTCTCGACTTTCCATGTCAATCAGCCTGTGGAGTTACCAGCTTTCCCAGAGGTGGATAAGAATTCACCTCAGGGTCAGGAGACGTGGAATTTGGATGTCCGATGGATTCTACTTCGCTACTTGGAAATTACTAATCCTTTTTGACTGTCTGATCATCTCTTCGTTTTTTATGGAGCGGTCCGAAGAAGGAGTGTAAGGCTTCAAAAGCCACTATTGCCCGCTGGCTAAAGGATGCTATTGCTTCCACATTATTTATTTATTTATTTATTTATTTATTTATAGATTTTTCTATACCGGGGTACGTAAATAACATCACCTCGGTTTACATTCAAACAGTAATTCAGCATTGCGCTTTACAATATAACATGGTAACTGAACGAATACAATATAGTATATAACTTTGTATTAATAGAATATAAGCAATATATGAGAGATTGTTGCAGTTAGGAAGAGTAGTTGAGGATTCAGATCATTGATAGTAGGCTTTTTTAAATAGCCAGGTTTTAAGGTTTTGTTTAAATTTTTTTGTGACAGAGTTCCTGGCGTAATTCAGAGGACATGGTGTTCCATATTGTTGATCCAGCAATGATGAAAGATCGTTCTTTTGTACTAGAAAGTTTAGTCAGATTGGGTGCTGGGATATTTAGTTTGGCTAAATTCTGGAATCTCGTTGGGCGGGAAGACGTTTTGAATTGTAGTTGATCTGTGAACCAGTGCATTTCTCTGTTTTGAATGGCTTTGTGTATCAGCGACATAGATTTGTAAATTATCCTGTAAGCCACGGGTAGCCAGTGCAAAGACTGAAGAGCTGGAGTGATGTGATCATGGCGGCTTGTGTCGGTGATAATGCGGGCAGCTGCATTTTGCAGCATTTGCAAAGGTTGAATGGTGGCTTTAGGTAGACCCAGTAACAGAGCATTGCAGTAATCAATATTTGATAAAATAGTTGCTTGTAAGACTGTGCGGAAATCATATTGGTATAATAGAGATTTAATACGTTTAAGCATGTATAGCTTAAAGAAACCGTTTTTTACCGTATCCACGATGAATTTTTTAAACGTGAGATTGCTGTCAATGATGATACCAAGGCTGCGTACTTGTTGTGAAATAGTGGAGTTGTTTTGAGAAATATCAGAGTTGATCAGTATTGTATTTTTTGGAGGTGAAATTATGATAAGTTCAGTTTTATTGGTATTTATAGCCAATTGGTTGCCTGTGAGGATTGTTTTAATTGTTTTAATTTCTAATAAAGCTACCTTCCAGGTACTCAGTGCATTTGTGATTGTGCTGGTTATAGGTATGAGTATTTGAACATCATCTGCGTAGATGAAGTGTTGAAGACCCAATTTAGAGAGTAACCGGCATATATCACGGACGTCCAGTGCCGGATGGGCTTAAAGCTCATTCTATCCGATCCCAAGCGGCGGCGTGGGCTGAGAGCCAATGCGTTTCTCCTCAAGAAATCTGCAGGGCAGCGACTTGGAAATCGTTGCACACTTTTTCTAGACATTATCGCTTAGATGTCCGAGCTCCGGATGTCGATTCCTTTGGCAGCAGTGTGCTTCGAGCGGGACTCTCTGGGTCCCACCCCATTTAGGGCAGCTTGGGTACATCCCAGCAGTCTGGACTGATCCGGGTACATACAGGGAAAGGAAAATTGGTTCTTACCTGCTAATTTTCGTTCCTGTAGTACCACGGATCAGTCCAGATGACCGCCAACAAGATTTCATCCAGTAGAATCCGCTCACCGGTATTTCTTTATTTTCAATTCGCAGATCTTGACGCTTCTACAGTTTGTTCATCCATAGTTTCGTCTGTTCTTGTTTCAAACAAAAAAACAAAAACCAGTTAATCTCACTATATTTTTCAATACTAATAGGACAGGTCGCTTTACTTGATCTAGTCATTGGTTACTGGCATCTTTCTGCTTTGATACTGATTATACTGAAGGGGACGCAGGTGGCACACCGGTATGTCTAGGGGGTGCCTTTTCAGTTTTTCTCTGACTCCATCTGCTGGAAGGGAGGCATAACCCAGCAGTCTGGATTGAACCTTGGTACTACAGGAACGAAAATTAGCAGGTAAGAACCAATTTTCCTTTTCTGACCCCCGTAGGATTTCCAGTTTGTCCCTGTTTCTAAGATGGAGATGGAAACTTTGAGTCCGTGTGAGCTTGTGATGGCTGTGAGGAGCGTGAGATTATATATTGAAGAGGATGATAGCAGAGAACCTTGGGGTTTGCTCCATTTCAGGGGCTGAGCTTTTGAGGTATTTGTGCTCTGGGTTATTACTTGGGCTCTGCCAGAACTGCCCAGCTCTTCTGCTAACTAAGCCAAGGAGGGGAGGGAGTGACAGCCTTCAAGCCCGGGACTCCAGGATTCAGGAGAGGGAAGGAGAGAGGGCACTGATGGATGAAGCTGTGCGAGGGGAGGGATAGTGGGGATGAGGAGATGAGGTCAGGATGTCCTTGGGGAGGGAGAATGAGGCAGTGCAACGGCCACCAACATTACCTCAAGAAATACCCATGAAACGTGGGTATGGAGAGAGCTCCCCACCCCGTCAGCCTCTGGATGGGACTCCCTCCCCTTGCTCTTCAACATCTGGGGGTCCTGCTCTGGCCGTTGTACTCTAAGCCCCAGTCCCCAAGCTCAGGGCCTCCATCCAGCCTTCCAGATTTCCAGTGTTTGTCGGGGGTCAGGCAGGCTGTGCAACACAAGGAATATTTAAGGGCCGAATTTTAAAAACCATTTATACACTTAATATAGGGTTTTCCACGTGTAAATGCACTTGGCAAGTTACTTTTAAAAATTACTACTATATATGCCATTGCATTGTCCGTAGGATCCTCACGTGTAAGGGCACTTTATGCACATAAATTACTTTTTAAAATACCTGAGGGTGTTCTGTTTGCTGTTCCAGGCATCGGTCATGTTCAGGGACGTCGCTGCTTATTTCTGGGAAGTGGAGTGGGACATTCTGGGAGAATGGCAGAAGGAGCTGTACAAGAAGGTCATAGAGGAGATTCACGGCGTCCTCATGTCATGGGGTAAGTCTGCCTTTTCTATCATCTACCTCCCATACACACACTGCAGGATGGCTGCTGACACTTTATCAGGGCTGGAATAATCCCAGGTGCCAGGTCCCTTGGGCACATATAATATACAGTCTGGCTTCTGATCTCATGCCAAGTCCAACAGGAGCTGCTGTGGTCCCCAGGGCCCAGTGAGAGACACCTCTGCTGCAGGCCCGGCACGAGACGCTGCTCTGTGCTGGAAGATAAATCTTTTATATGTTAAAGTAGACCAGCTGGAATCTGTCTCTCCTTTCTCTACAACTAAAGCTGGCACAGAGGAACAGGAGGGAGGATTTACTCTTCTGATTCCAGCTTAAGAACATAAGAACATGCCATACTGGGTCAGACCAAGGGTCCATCAAGCCCAGCATCCCGTTTCCAACAGTGGCCAATCCAGGCCATAAGAACCTGGCAAGTACCCAAAAACTAGGTCTATTCCATGTTACTGTTGCTAGTAATAGCAGTGGCTATTTTCTAAGTCAACTTAATTAATAGCAGGTAATGGACTTCTCCTCCAAGAATTTATCCAATCCTTTTTTAAACACAGCTACAGCTATACTAACTGCACTAACCACATCCTCTGGCAACAAATTCCAGAGTTTAATTGTGTGTTGAGTGAAAAAGAACTTTCTCCGATTAGTTTTAAATGTGCCACACTCTAACTTCATGGAGTGCCCCCTAGTCTTTCTATTATCCGAAAGGGTAAATAACCGATTCACATTTACCCGTTCTAGACCTCTCATGATTTTAAACACCTCTATCATATCCCCCCTCAGCCGTTTCTTCTCCAAGCTGAAAAGTGCACGAAGCTCATACGTTAGCTCTGCACTAGTGTAAAGATGCTATAAGGGGTTCTCTGTGGAGACAGAAGAGTTGGAGGTCATGAAGAAGCAGAAAGGTAATAGCAGCATAAGAAGATGGAACTGCTCAGACATCTGTAATTAGGCAAGGCTGTTAGGATTTGAAATATGTCAAATGTTAAATTTTGCTCCTATCTTCTGGGCTCAGCTTACAAGAATGGGTATTATTGGCATATGTGAGATAAGAGAATAGTACTAACCATATTATGCAAATATAGAAACTAACCCATTGGTGTGCAGGTCTGGAGGAGGTTATGTATACAACTTATTGCCCAGCTTCAGATGAGCGAGCTCCACCTATACCTTACCATGCTAGGCTGTTCTGCATTGCTCCATAAGATATCTTACTAATAAAGATTTTCCTTGTCGACGGTCAGTATTCAGAGTTTATTCTAGCACTTCCCCACTGTATTAAGCAGATGTCACAGATCAAATATCACCACGGTATTGTTACATTGAAGGCACCAATGCAATTGCATGAAATATACAAAATATTTAGATTTTATTTATTCATTGTTAATGGTTTTCTATTAAAATATATTTTGTAAATACAATACAAAATATATAATCATCCCCCTAAGCATGAGTGCTACCAAATCCACCCACCACCCCCCAACTAAAAACTTTACTAATCCCAACTAGGACCCTAGTTTTGTGCTAAGGAAAAGTTTCTTTTTATTTGAAGATATAATCTATCATCAGATTTAAAGGCATACTGATGGGGGACTTCTATGGCCCCTTCGGTTGCCCTTCTGTACATTGACCGATACGAACGTCAACATATTTATGGATCTGAGTTTTCGACGATCTCCGCTGGGAAACGCTTCGAGGGAGGCCTGCGCAATCGGCGCCACAGACCCGCCGGGGTAAGGCCTTTTAAATTCAGCCCTACCCTCGGTGAATCTGTCGCCGATTGCGGGACAAGTAAGCGCCGTCCTGCCGCCGTCCTCCCAGCCAGGACCGCCCCTAAGCCGGCCCTCTGCAGATCCTCCAATAGGAGCCGCCGCTCCCGGAGCACAGCGCCCAAACCAGCAAGGCCCTGAGGCCTTTTAAATCTCGACAAGCCCGGCGCACCTCCTCTTTCGACGATCGCCGCTGGGAAACGCTTCGAGGGAGGCCTGCGCAATCGGCGCCACAGACCCGCCGGGGTAAGGCCTTTTCAATTCAGCCCTACCCTCGGTGAATCTGCCGCTGATCGCGGGACAAGTAAGCGCCGTCCTGCCGCCGTCCTCCCAGCCAGGAGCGCCCCTAAGCCGGCCCTCCGCAGATCCTCCAATAGGAGCCGCCGCTCCCGGAGCACAGCGCCCAACCCAGCAAGGCCCTGAGGCCTTTAAATCTCGACAAGCCCGGCGCACCTCCTCTTGCGACGATCGCCGCTGGGAAACGCTTCGAGGGAGGCCTGCGCAATCGGCGCCACAGACCCGCCGGGGTAAGGCCTTTTAAATTCAGCCCTACCCTCGGTGAATCTGTCGCCGATTGCGGGACAAGTAAGCGCCGTCCTGCCGCCGTCCTCCCAGCCAGGACCGCCCCTAAGCCGGCCCTCTGCAGATCCTCCAATAGGAGCCGCCGCTCCCGGAGCACAGCGCCCAAACCAGCAAGGCCCTGAGGCCTTTTAAATCTCGACAAGCCCGGCGCACCTCCTCTTTCGACGATCGCCGCTGGGAAACGCTTCGAGGGAGGCCTGCGCAATCGGCGCCACAGACCCGCCGGGGTAAGGCCTTTTCAATTCAGCCCTACCCTCGGTGAATCTGCCGCTGATCGCGGGACAAGTAAGCGCCGTCCTGCCGCCGTCCTCCCAGCCAGGAGCGCCCCTAAGCCGGCCCTCCGCAGATCCTCCAATAGGAGCCGCCGCTCCCAGAGCACAGCGCCCAACCCAGCAAGGCCCTGAGGCCTTTAAATCTCGACAAGCCCGGCGCACCTCCTCTTGCGACGATCGCCGCTGGGAAACGCTTCGAGGGAGGCCTGCGCAATCGGCGCCACAGACCCGCCGGGGTAAGGCCTTTTAAATTCAGCCCTACCCTCGGTGAATCTGCCGCCGATCGCGGGACAAGTAATCGCCGTCCTGCCGCCATCCTCCCAGCCCGGAGCGCCCCTAAACCGGCCCTCCGCAGATCCTCCAATAGGAGCCGCCGCTCCCAGAGCACAGCGCCCAACCCAGCAAGGCCCTGAGGCCTTTTAAATCTCGACAAGCCCGGCGCACCTCCTCTTGCGATGATCGCCGCTGGGAAACGCTTCGAGGGAGGCCTGTGCAATCGGCGCCACAGACCCGCCGGGGTAAGGCCTTTTAAATTCAGCCCTACCCTCGGTGAATCTGCCGCCGATCGCGGGACAAGTAAGCGCCGTCCTGCCGCCATCCTCCCAGCCCGGAGTGCCCCTAAGCCGGCCCTCTGCAGATCCTCCAATAGGAGCCGCCGCTCCCAGAGCACAGCGCCCAACCCAGCAAGGCCCTGAGGCCTTTTAAATCTCGACAAGCCCGGCGCACCTCCTCTTTTGACGATCGCCGCTGGGAAACGCTTCGAGGGAGGCCTGCGCAATCGGCGCCACAGACCCGCCGAGGTAAGGCCTTTTAAATTCAGCCCTACCCTCGGTGAATCTGCCGCCGATCGCGGGACAAGTAAGCGCCGTCCTCCCAGCCAGGACCGCCCCTAAGCCGGCCCTCCGCAGATCCTCCAATAGGAGCCGCTGCTCCCGGAGCACAGCACCCAACCCAGCAAGGCCCTGAGGCCTTTAAATCTCGACAAGCCCGGTGCCGCGCGCCGTGCGTCGCGCGCCAAAGGTGCGCGACAAAGGGGCCCACCCCTTTGTGCGCCCCTTTGTGCTGCCCCCAGAGCAACCCTTCACTATTCCCCCTACTCGGCTTTCCTGATGCTCGGCACCTTCTCTCCCTCAGCGAACTCAAAGAATCTTTAAGCTGGGAAAGGGAGACTACAACTTCTCAGGAGCACCCGGACTTTCCAACTAGACAGAGCTAGAACGCCGAGACCGGAAGGAGAGGATAAAGAGGACCCCCTAGCGTGGTAAGCCCGCCCACCCTATCAAGTCCACTACCGCAATCAATAATAGGGTCAAACGACCACAGTTACCACACTCTTACTTCTTATTACACGGATCTCTAACTGCACCTTCTCGGTACTTGACTTGCCTTCAACAATAACTATACCTTTTTACCCTACTATCTTGCATGGGAATTCCAAATTTTTTTATCGAGCGTTACATAGAAAGTCTCCAATCCAGCTTCCAAGGCCCAGTTTCACTCACCTTTCCTTTTCATCCTAACCCCTGAAGAAATGCATACCCAACAGATCCCGATCAGATACTACAGACACCTTCGCAGCATGTTCAATGGTCAAGAACCACCGACAAGAACTCCTAGATCTCTCATCCCAATTATGATCACCCCCCTGACCCAGTTTCTAGGTCTCACCCTCCTCTCGGTAACCTTATTTAACGCACAATCTCTAACAAAGAAGACTCACATCCTTAACGACTATCTCCTGGACTCTAACCCCGACATCTGCGCCATCTCAGAAACCTGGCTAAAAAACTCAGATATAGCCTTAATCAACCAGCTTCCCACTCACAAATATGACATTTTTTCAATCCACAGACACAAAAAACGAGGGGGTGGTCTGCTACTAGCCTCCAAGAAAGAACTCAGACTAACCTCACATACCATCAAGTCCAACTCCAATCTGGAATTATGTCTATTCAAATCGAATCAACTTCAAGTAATGCTAGTATATGCCCCGCCAGGTTCATTAGAAGCAGACGCCTCCTCCCTTATAGAGTCCATTGTGAAGCACATCAACACGGACCTTCCAACCATGATCATGGGAGATTTTAACCTCCACGTCGATGCCTCTCCCCGCTCCTCCAACTGTGAAGCC
Source organism: Rhinatrema bivittatum (assembly GCF_901001135.1). Lineage (NCBI taxonomy): Eukaryota > Metazoa > Chordata > Amphibia > Gymnophiona > Rhinatrematidae > Rhinatrema > Rhinatrema bivittatum. Next base: position 2,599,398 of record NC_042633.1, on the reverse strand, counting down.
CTCCTCACCACCCTAAATGCAATGGGATTTGATCAGATTGTCAACCAGCCAACACACAAAGCAGGACACACCCTGGACCTTATGTTCATCAATTCTAAGTTCTCCTGCACTACAGAACCATCATGTACCCCAATTCCCTGGTGAGACCATTTTCTAATAACAACCACCTTCTCCATAAAAACACAATTAAACTCCCCTCAGCACCTCTCCACTATTCACTTCAGGAAATCATGTACTTCAGACATTCTCAATGAGCATCTCTCCAAGGAACTCACAAACCTGGATCTTTCCAACCCAAATTCAGCGATACTCTCCTGGCACAAGATCACTGAAGCAGTAGCAAATACATTATGTCCCTCAGTCTCCAAAGTAATTATCCCATCAAAAAAAGGAAACCAACCTTGGTTCTCCAGCAAACTCAAACAGTTAAAACTAGAACTACGACAAAAAGAAAACAGATTGCGCAAAGCCCCCAACCCGTCCACTCTATCAACATATAAAGGAACCTTACATCTTTACAGAACCTCAATTCTAAAGTCAAAAAGAGAATACTACGCAAATAAAATCCACGATCTCCAATTTGATGCAAAGGTTCTCTTCTCATATGTATCACAAATCACAAAGTCACTACCTCCGACTATCCCAGATGAACAAGCTCAAGTTAAGGCTAACGAGCTCTCAGTATTCTTCCAACAGAAGATCTTGAAGACCATTGCTCTCCTTCCAACCAACTCTACTCCCCTTGAGACCTTCATCAATATTCACACTCTCATGGGAACCAAGCTTGAGAACTTCGAACTCACCTCTCCCAAGGAAATCGAATCCCTTCTTAAGAGACAGAAACCTTCCAGCCATCCAGCAGACAACATCCCTTCCAAACTTCTGCTACTCATCCCTAACACAATCTCGGAACCTCTGACCAACATCATAAACTCCTTCTTAATTCAAGGAATGTATCCAGATAGTCTAAAATATGCGGCCCTTAAACCCCTTCTCAAGAAACACAATTTAGACCCCAGTGAACTATCTAATTACCGCCCCATCTCCAACCTACCATTCTTAGCCAAACTCACAGAGAAATTGGTAAACACCCAGCTTTCTGATTATCTAGAAGAACATAATATCCTATATCCATCCCAATATGGCTTCCGCAAATCACGCAATACGGAAACCCTCCTCATTTCTCTGACAGACCATATCATCATGGGACTGGACAAAGGCCTCTCCTTTCTTCTAATCCTCCTAGACATCTCAGCGGCCTTCAACATGGTCAACCATTCCATCCTCCTGAATCGCCTTTCAGACATAGGCATAACTGGAACAGTCCACAGATGGTTCAAATCTTTCCTTACCAACAGGAGCTTCAAAGTCAAAATCAACAATAAAGAATCTCCTTCAACAAATTCTTCGCTGGGTGATCCCAAAGGATCCTCCCTATCACCCACCCTTTTCAACATTTACCTCCTCCCCCTTTGCCAACTGCTAACAAATCTCAACCTAATTCACTACATCTATGCAGACGATGTGCAAATTCTGATTCCCATCACAGAATCCATCGCTAAATCACTCATGCTCTGGAACAACTGCCTAAAAGATATCACCAGTCTTCTCAACAGCTTAAACCTAGTCCTCAATGCCTCAAAGACCGAACTCCTCCTCATCTCCTCCAACCAGGACAACCTCCTCCCACAGACCCACAGCAACTCCCATATCACCCATTCTCATGTAAGAGACCTCGGAGTAATACTCGATAATCGTCTCAACCTAAAGAATATGATCAATACTACTACCAAAGACTGTTTCTACAGACTCCAGGTTTTAAAAAGACTCAAACCGCTATTATACTTCCACGACTTCAGGACAGTTCTACAAGCCTTGCTATTTTCTAAAATAGACTACTGCAGCGCTCTCCTCACAGGCCTACCCAGCTCAACCATTAAGCCGCTACAGATGATACAGAACGCGGCAGCCAGAATCCTGACCAACACCAAACGTGGAGATCACATTACCCCCATCCTCCATTATCTACACTGGCTCCCAGTTAACTACAGAATTTTACACAAATCAATCACTTTAATACACAAATCCATTCACAACCACCTACAACTTGACCTCGAATTCCCACTCAAACTTCATACGTCAAACAGACCGATCAGGGAAATCTATAAAGGCTCTCTTCAAGCCCCTCCTACCAAAGCCATGCGCCTCACGTCGACCAAAGACCAAGCCTTCTCGACAGCAGGCCCAGCAATGTGGAACAATATCCCTTCAGACCTCAGACTGGAACCTTGCCTCATTACTTTCAAGAAAAAACTCAAGACTTGGCTGTTCCGCCAAGCCTTCCCAGATCCTTCTGATACTTATTAGATGATTAACACCTCCTAAGACATATGGACTTGGTCCTCATCTTAAGTTCTATACAAGCGCTAGTTCTTTTAACCAATTAACTAGTACTAACCATTTTATCGTGTTGATATTATATTCTTAACCTCTAACTTCCTAGGCCTTTCTTTCCTGCTGCCTAAGCCTCCAAGTTTACCACCCCTGTTGAATGTAACTTTGATTCTTCATTTATATAAAAAGTTTGGTTTTTCTGTTACAGTTTCCCCTATTTGATGTAAAACCGATCTGATATGGTATTTAACCATGAAGGTCGGTATAGAAAAATTCTAAATAAATAAATAAATAAAATAATCACTTGGAAAAGGTGAATCGATGTTGCCCTGTGCATTTGGCTTGGTCCATTTAATTCATTACAAGAGTTTGTACAGTGGATTAATACTCTAGATCCAGATCTTCAGTTTAGCTAACAGTGCCATCAGGAACATAGAGCATTTTTGGATTTGCGGGTTTACAAAAGTCGGGGTTCTTTCTGTGCTCCGATATTTAGATCTCCTGCAAAGGTTTCAGATTGGAGGTTACGTGAGGTCTTGCATTAAGGAACATATAAAAGGGGCGCTTTACGCAAATCTTGCTAATCTTGCTCGCCACCATTGGTCTGTTTGAAGCCGTGAGTCTTATGTTTAAGGAAATACCGGTGTTTGCGATGAGAGAGAATCGTTCGTTGCGAGACTGTGTAACTGCTTCACGTCTTCCAGTATTAGATTTAAGTACCATGGAGGCAAACTGGACAAGTTCGGTGTGGGTCCCGTTCAGCATGCTCTTGGGTTTTTGAACTCAATCACTTTTTTTGTAGAATCTCAACGGCGAGAATGTAGACTTCCGGCAGGATAGGATTGTCGGTCATCCCAAGCGATGTATGTGATTTTTGTGCCCTTGCAGTAGTCAGGTATATATTGGGTCAGAACCAGGATTGTACGGGGAAGGAGGGGGCTCCGCTGGGAGGTCATTGGAGGTTAAAAGGAGCACAGGGTAGAAGAACGAAGGTTCTTTGTGATTTCTCGGGTGACTTTTAGGAGAGCTGGCAACGTCTTTAAAGTATTGACACAGGAGGGACAGAGGTTCATCTCATGGGAACCAGTGGGCTGAAACCAAGACATCGAGCGGAGCATACTAAATATTGTCAATTATATTGAAAACTAGCCGTTAAGCCCGTTAAAACGGGCGAGATTCCATCGTTCAGACCGGCACGGTTAGAGCCGCTCTGTTCTCCACAACTTCCCTTTTCCTTCCATCCCCTCCCACCCCCTCCACAACCTCTTCCCTCTCCCAGCCCTCCTCCACCACTCTTTTTTCTCTTCTCCAGAACTTCTTACCCTTCCCACTTGTTCAGTCATATCCTCTTCCCTTTCCTTCCCCACTCACCTTCCCTTCCCTTTCCTTCCCCTTCTCCCCTCTCCCTCAGCTCTCCTCCACTCCCTCTTTTTCTCTACTCCACTTTACCCTTCCCACTTACTCACATCCTCTTCCTTCCATCCCTTCTCATCTTCCCTTTCCTTCCCCTCCCACCTCAACCCTCCTCCACTCCCTTTTTCTGTACTCCCACTTTACCCTCCCCATTTACTCACATCCTCTTCCTTTCCCTCCCACCTCCTCCACAACTCCTTCCCTCTCCCTCCTCCACTCTTTTTTCTCTTCTCCAGAACTTTTTACCCTTCCCACTTGTTCAGTCATATCCTCTTCCCTTTTCCTTCCCCTCTCACCTTCCCTTTCCTTCCCCTTCTCCCCTCTCCCTCAGCTCTCCTCCACTCCCTCTTTTTCTCTACTCCACTTTACCCTTCCCATTTACATCCTCTTCCTTCCATCCCTTCTCATCTTCCCTATCCCTCCCACCTCCTCAACCCCTTCCCTCTCCCTCAGCCCTCCTCCACTCCCTTTTTCTGTACTCCACAACTTTACCCTCCCCACTTACTCACATCCTCTTCCTTTCACTCCCACCTCCTCCACAACCCATTCCCTCTCCCTCAGCCCTCCTCCACTCCCTTTTTCTGTATTGCACAACTTTACCCTCCCCACTTACATCCTCTTCCTTCCCATCCCCCTTCCTCCACAACCCTGTCCCTCTCCCTCAGCACTCCTCCACTCTCTCTTCTTCTCTCTGGCCCGCCCGACACTTAACCGCCGCCGCTGCTCCTCCATTGGAGGTCTCCGGGGGGGTATCTCTCTCTCGTGCAGCGGCACAGACACAGAAATGGGAGGTCTCCGGGGATCTCTCTCGCGCGCGCTGCTCCACCGGGCTCGGTGATGAGGCGCGCGCGAGAGAGAGACTCCCGGCGACCTCCCATTTCTGTATCTGTGCCGCCGCCGCTGCTCCTTCTCGCCGCTTCCATGACAGCCGTCCGCTGGGCTCCCCTCTTTACTGCACATTTGCGGCACGTCGGTCCAAGCCCATTTATATGGTAGATAATACATTTAAATGCATTTTATGTGAGTTTGGGCAATGATTACGGTATAGTGGTGAAATTGTACTTTGAGCAGAGTGCATCATGTTTTAATGGCTTGGACCTCTCCACTGAAGACTAACTGCAGTCATTAAAACTCGGGTCCTCGTTGAGATTAGTGACGTTTTCAGTGGGTGGTGTCTGTGTGTGTGGCTGGGGTAGCACTCGGGCTTGTGGGGATGTTTATATATCATAGATTGTATTAACAATGACTTTCTATTAAAATATGTTTTGTAAACAATGAAGAAAAGAAAATTCATATATTTTTGGCGGCACCAAATATCCTCTCTCTCCCTCTCACTGGCATCTAGATAGGAAAACCCAAGTCCTGGAATACAAAGATAACTCTTTCTCAGCCACTCCTGATATGAAGCTGGGCACCCCTTCTCCAGGAGGGCACAGGCTGGCAGAGAGCACTGGCACCTGCAATGCCTCCAGCTAGGAGGGTCAGGAATAGAAAAGACTGCACCAGAAACCCTCCAAGGTTTAACCTTAATCAAGTGCTAGCCTGCAAGTGTCTCTTCTCACCAAGCTCTGTCACACAAATACCCAAAGTTGCGCACGCGTGCAACACACACACACGCACAGAGACAAACACACACACAGACATACACAGACACACACACAGACATACACAGACAGACAGATACACACGGACACACACACATAGACACAGACGCACGTCTGCATCAGAACAGTGAACAGATAAAAGCTCCAAGGCCTGCACAAGTACAATTTATAAGTAATTTTGCTATCTTTACTGGCAGGTTATTCAATTCTTAATCCTGATGTTGTATTCAAGATTAAGAAGGAAGATGAGAAATATTTCCCTCAGCACTGGGAGCTGGAGGGGAAAGAAACCATGAAGGAACCCAGCATCAGTAAGTAAATGTTCTGGATTTAAGGGCTCTGCATTTTCAGATCACAGGAGATGGGGCATTAACATCAACCATTTGGAGACTTCAAATCCATTTCCTAATATAATAGGGATGTGCATTCGTTCAGTTTCAACAAAATTGCCTAATTCGTCCTGGTTCAGGAACCCTGAAACCCGAACGAATTTTTCCGAAAAATTAACTTACGGGGATATTTCCCGCAGTGGGCCGAAAGGTTTGGGCTTTGCACATCCCTATAATATAATATTAGCAGGTCCTGGGTGACTCCTCCTAGACACGTTTGTTTTCTCATCCCAGGCCTTCCGATTGTAACGTCTGTGTTCTCACTGAGCGTTAAACAAGAGGCAGATCTGCCCTTCCTGGATCCTCCTGAATCAGAGACGCCTGAAGGGATTCACCCTCCTGTACCAGGCAAGTACCACTCCCTGCCCTCGCCTTGTATTCTCCCCTCCTCTTCCCTCTGGATTTCCATACGACTGAGCTAACACACAGGCCCCTCCCTCGTTTCTTGTACCCGTTGCTCCCCACCTTTACCACCGCCCTCTGTGTCCGTCCTAAATCTGTGTAAATTTGCTGATTGGTTGGATGCTGCTGCTGCCTCTGTCAGGAGGGGACTCCAGGCATCCACCACCCTGTCAGTAAAGAAATATTCTCTCACGTTTCCTCTGCACATTCCTCCGTCATCTTCATATCCTGTCCTCTTCTCCAGGAGTCTCCTTTCCACCTTCCCTCGCCCTCCTGTCTAAGAATTCCTTGGCTTTGGTGCCTTCCAGTGACATCTCCCACCCTGCCTCATATAATTATAATGAAGCGGAGGAGCCAGGTAGAATCAGATTTCTGAAATCTGGCAGCTGGATGAAAAACATCTGGTTTTATCAAAAATACTCTTTGAGGTAGAAATGTTCAGCATGTTTTGGCAATAGCCGTAACCACACCAGATTATTTTGTAGATCCTGAGGAATGAAGTCGCCCACTTCGGTGTTAAAATGTTCAGGATACTGTTAGAATGGATTTCTGATGATGATCAGCACAGCAGCACCCTCCTTTCTTAGTGCTGCACTGGTGGCAGTGTCTATGAACACAGCATAATCCTGAGCTAACTTGCACTGATAATACAGGCTCTGGGGTAAAGTTTCTACATATTGTAACCATCTTTTTCCATAACAGGCTCCCCCAGTGTCACCCCTGACATTTTAATCCGATTTAAGCAAGAAGGACGTGGGACTGAGCCCCCGAGATCTGAGGACAGAGGGAACCTGAGCATCCCAGGCGCCTGTGAGGAGCTGCATGAAGCAGGCGATGCAGCTTGGATTAAAGGTACTGCTGGGCTGATCCAAACATTGCTGAGACACGAGGCCTCCTCTGGGCCAGACACAGCGAAAAGGAGGCGTTAAATAATGTCCCTGACCTCTGACCTTTCTTGTGTGGAGAATTTGTTTGCTCTCTTTCCATTCCTTCTGCTTTTCTCTTTCATGTTCAGATTACTCTTTCCTTTCTTCTCCCTCTCTCTACTCTTCCCCCACCATCTCCCTTCCCCGTCTCTTGTCCTATTTCTATCTCCTCTTTTCCTCTTTCCTCTCCTTTCCTCTGCATTTCTCTCTTTTCTTGGGTCAGGGTCCAAGACTGGTTAAAGGCTGAAGATATTTTCCCATTTCTCTAACAGGCAGCCGAGGTCACAGTCCTGACCCCACAGCAGAGATCCTGAAAATGGAGGATCCTCCTGTCAGCGACCAGCAGGAGGGAGGAGAGGAGGAGGATGAGACCAAGAGCGGTGAGCAGAACATTAATTTATCATAAAATATGGGCTATGTAGAATGTTAAACTTTACATGTAGAGGGGAATCTTATTACTGGCTCTCAGTTAAATTCTCATTACTAAGTCATTAGAGTTCAGTTGCTTTAAGCTGACAGGACTGAGGTTCAGGGACCGGGGTCCTGAATGAATCCCAGGTCTCCAGCAGGGCGTGGCAGAGTTTTTGGTGAGTGACTGCAATCAGTGCAGAGACTGGAGGTGAGGATGAGAGGCACAGAACCAGCAGGGTGAGGTCAGACGTGGTCTGTTCCCCTCTGTTCATGTGCTGTTGCCCACCTGTACCTAGAACATAAGAACATAAGAAAATGCCATACTGGGTCAGACCAAGGGTCCATCAAGCCCAGCATCCTGTTTCCAACAGTGGCCAATCCAGGCCATAAGAACCTGGCAAGTACCCAAAAACTAAGTCTATTCCATGTTACCATTGCTAATGGCAGTGGCTATTCTCTAAGTGAACTTAATAGCAGGTAATGGACTTCTCCTCCAAGAACTTATCCAATCCTTTTTTAAACACAGCTATACTAACTGCACTAACCACATCCTCTGGTAACAAATTCCAGAGTTTAATTGTGCGTTGAGTAAAAAAGAACTTTCTCCGATTAGTTTTAAATGTGCCCCATGCTAACTTCATGGAGTGTCCCCTAGTCTTTCTACTATCCGAAAGAGTAAATAACCGATTCACATCTACCTGTTCTAGACCTCTCATGATTTTAAACACCTCTATCATATCCCCCATCAGTCGTCTCTTCTCCAAGCTGAAAAGTCCTAACCTCTTTAGTCTTTCCTCATAGGGGAGTTGTTCCATTCCCCTTATCATTTTGGTAGCCCTTCTCTGTACCTTCTCCATCGCAATGATATCTTTTTTGAGATGCGGCGACCAGAATTGTACACAGTATTCAAGGTGCGGTCTCACCATGGAGCGATACAGAGGCATTATGACATTTTCCATTTTATTCACCATTCCCTTTCTAATAATTCCCAACATTCTGTTTGCTTTTTTGATTGCCGCAGCACACTGAACTGACGATTTCAATGTGTTATCCTCTATGACACCTAGATCTCTTTCTTGGGTTGTAGCACCTAATATGGAACCCAACATTGTGTAATTATAGCATGGGTTATTTTTCCCTATATGCATCACCTTGCACTTATCCACATTAAATTTCATCTGCCATTTGGATGCCCAATTTTCCAGTCTCACAAGGTCTTCCTGCAATTTATCACAATCCGCTTGTGATTTAACTACTCTGAACAATTTTGTGTCATCTGCAAATTTGATTATCTCACTCGTCGTATTTCTTTCCAGATCATTTATAAATATATTGAAAAGTAAGGGTCCCAATACAGATCCCTGAGGCACTCCACTGTCCACTCCCTTCCACTGAGAAAATTGTCCATTTAATCCTACTCTCTGTTTCCTGTCTTTTAGCCAGTTTGCAATCCACGAAAGGACATCGCCACCTATCCCATGACTTTTTACTTTTCCTAGAAGCCTCTCATGAGGAACTTTGTCAAACGCCTTCTGAAAATCCAAGTATACTATATCTACCGGTTCACCTTTATCCACATGTTTATTAACTCCTTCAAGCAGCACCAGGCTCTATTATATATGATAGGGATCCATAGCCACTCTAATGCCATTCAGTGATTAGATGTAGCTATCTCCCTTTCCAGTAAGTACCCAGATCAGTCCAGGCTCCTGGGTTTTGCCTCCCTGCCAGCAGATGGAGACAGAGAGAGTCTCACTGACACTGTACATAACCCAGTGTGCCATCTGCACTCCCTCGGTATTTCACTGTCTCCAGCAGATGGAAGATGGTGGAAAACTTGCAGTGAAAAAAAAAATAGGTAAGAGAAGCAGAGGATAGAAAAAATATATATCTGCATGAAATAGAGGAATTGAAGCTGGGGGAATGTGGAGGTGGCCTCTCGTGCCGAGCAGGCTGCGTGCTCAGCGGGCTCACCACCGGCAACTGAGACGTCTGGGGGTTGAGTCTTGCTGCTCAGCCGCTAATGTCGGGATGCATGTTTCCGTGGTCGGGGCACACTAAGGGTCCGGCGGCGTCATGGTGGACTCGCTCACTGCAAACAGATTTTTTTTTTTTACAAATTGTTTTAATCCCAAAAAAAGAAAAAAGACAGAAGAGCACAGAGAGCCTCTGTACTTAGTCCTGCCGGTGGCAGGAGCAGGAGGTCACCTCTCCGATTTTAATATTGCCTTGCCATTTTGCTAGATCCCGCTGAGATCGGGAGCACAGGGTCGCCCGGCGGCAGGCAGAGCGTTTGGGCCACTGATGGCGGGAAGGGGAGCCCGTGGCGCCAGGACAGTTCCTTCGTGCTAAGCGCAGGCCTGGATGGTTGCAGCGGCATTGCGAGGGGGGGGGGGGGGGAATAGCATTCCCGCGGGAATCCTTGAGGGGGCGAGAAGTTGCACAGGGACCATGACAGAGGCTCCTGTTATAATAATCGTGCCCCGATGCACGCAGAATCTGCGGGGCAGGTTTAGCGTCTCTCATTCTAGCCTGTGGGAGGAAGATAGATTCATCCCTGCCTCTCTCAGTCCCTCTCTCTCCTGGTAAGGTTCAGGGCAGCCATTTTTTAATGTCTTGGGCTATGGGCAGATCCTACGGATCTCTCCGACGGGGGTGAAGGAATTGGGGCACAGCAGATTATTTCTGAAGGAAATTCTAAGGGGGACTGGCTTTGATGGACCCCCCCTTCCGTGCTATTAGAGCGTTTCTACTGCACGCCCCGCTCGGGAGATTGTTTGGTGCCGTTTTCGGGGGGGTGGGGGGGTGGCGAGTCACCTGATAGAGCCGGGGCACTTATCTCTCACCCAAAGAGACAGGGCTGCTGGGTTCTAAGCCCTGGTGGGCGTTGCGGGTGCCATTTTGTTTTTTTTGCTCCCTGAGTTGGCGGTGCAATGGCTTGGGGGGGAGCTCTGCTCTCGGAAAGGGGGCAGCCTTTCCCGTGAGTTCGGGCTGTGATTTTTGGTGACAGTTTAAGGTTCTGGCTTTGGACTGGCCGTCTTCGTCTAGGGTTTACGGATCTGGTCAGCTTGGCCATAGGCAGACCCACTGGGGCTCGCTCATCTGTCTCATCTTCTGCACCAGCGCTCGATATTAATGGATCAGGCTGCTCGGTTTTTGAGAGGAGATGGCTGTGGTGGAAGGGATGTTCCGAAACAATCATTACCACCTTGTTGCAGGCCAGGCAGACTTCCACGTCTTTAGCGTATGTGCGAGTTTGGAGAATCTTCAAGGTCTGGTGTACGTCTCTTCCGGTAACTGATTTAACTTCGCCATAGCTTTGCCACCCCTACTCAAGCTACAGTGCTGAATATTTTGACTTCCTTCTGGAGGTTTTGGCCTTTATCTCTCTGAGGGCGCAGGTAGCAACTTTGAGCTGTCTCCAAGGCAAGGTACAGGGTTATTCTCTGTCAATACATCGGGGATGTCCTACCTTTCCTTCAGGGAGCAAAGCGTTTGCATCCGTCTGTGAGGAAAGGCTTGGAATCTTAATCTGGGGCTTACAGGGGATGATGGTGAAAGAGGAGAGAAGGAATACAGATGGGGCGGAGTCGAGGGGGCTGGTGTCTGAAAGCAGAAAAGTGGAGAGTGCTGAGAGCAGACCTGTGGAAGGGGTAGAGAGAAAGAGTGTGTGTGTGAGAGGGAGAGAGACTGTATGTGAGTGTGCTTACACGTGTGTGTGCAGGAGAGTCTGCATGCTTATGAGTGTGAGTGTGCTTGTAAAAGTGAGTGTGTTCATGTGTGTGAGACAACAATGTGTGCATATGTGTGTGAGAGCATGTGTGTGCATGGGAGAGAGTCTTGCAGGGACACAGAGAGGGGCGGATTTTCAGAGCCCTGCTCGCGTAAATCTGCCCAAAACCGGGCGGATTTACGCGAGCAGGGCCCTGCGCGCCGGTGAGCCTATTTTACATAGGCTCACCGGTGCGCGCAGAACCCCGGAACTCGCGTAAGTCCCGGGGTTTTCGGAGTGGGCGTGTCGGGAGGCGTGTCGGGGGGCGGGGCCGGAGCGCGCGGCGTTGGGGGGGGCGTGTCGGCAGCGTTTTGGGGGGCGGGTACGGGGGCGTGGCTACGGCCCGGGGGCGTGGCCGCGCCCTCCGTACTCGCCCCCAGGTCGCGACAAAGGTAGGATGGGGGTTTAGACAGGGCCGGGCGGGTGGGTTAGGTAGGGGAAGGGAGGGGAAGGTGAGGGGAGGGCAAAGGAAAGTTCCCTTCTAGGCCGCTCCGATTTCGGAGCGGCCTAGGAGGGAACGGGGGTAGGCTGCGCGGCTCGGCGCGCGCAGGCTATACGAAATCGATAGCCTTGCGCGCGCCGATCCAGGATTTTAGCCGATACGCGCGACTACGCGCGTATCTACTAAAATCCAGCGTACTTTTGTTTGCGCCTGGAGCGCAAACAAAAGTAGGCTGTTCGCGCTCGTCTGAAAATCTACCCCAGAGAGTTTGCACCCTCCCTCCCCCCCACTAACCTCTGCTGATCTCGGGGTGAGCAGAGCTCAAACCTTCCCAGGGCTGGAAAGATCTCTGCCCTGTGATGGGAGGAGGGAAGGCTGGAAGAGCTGCACAGGGAAAAGGTTTCCTTTAAATGCACAAGAGGACAGAGAAGGATTTCTTACCGGATCAGATACCAGGGCACACATTGCCCTCCTCTTTTCCCTCTCAGTCCTGCAGGTGCTGGGAGGGATTCAGGCTGTTCCTGCTCAGAGGGGGCAGGGCTGATTCCTGGGGGCTCAGATAAAGCCCCTGCTCTCCCCCTCTGCAGGGATTTCCGGTCCTGGGGAGGCAGAAAGTTTCTGCTTTTACTCTGAGCCTTTCCTGCTCTCTGCAGGCAGAGAAAGAAAGCAGGAGCAGGAGCATGCGCAGATCTCCCCGGCAGAGGTCAGGCAGGAGTGAGGGGGCCATGCTCACTCCTTAAGGTGGATCCGGGGAGAGAAACAGCTGCAGAGGGGGGAATGGGAGACAGGAGCAGAAAGTCAGGGAACTGCTTTATTTCTTGTGTATCTATGAATTTTGCTGTTTGGGAAATCATTAAGAATAAGAAATCCGTGGCTGCAATCAGGGCCGGTGCAGGAATATTTGGCAGCCTAGGTGAACCTTCGGCCATTCCCCCAAATTATCTCCAGCACAGCGCTCCCTTTTTTGTTGGTATGGATTCTGCGGGCCTCATATTGGTGGGATTTTGCTGCTCCCAAAGTTTGGCGCTCTAGGTGACCGCCTACTTTGCCCAATGGAAGCACCGGCCCTGGGTGGCAATGATGACCTGAATCTGTCGGACAACCCTGGAGCTCTCTAAATCTGAGATTAGATTTGTCTTCCTGTCATAGAGGCCCAACTTTTGAAGATGATTTGGGGGGTGGGAGGGAACTGAACTCAACATAAAATTACGGCGCCCATTACCCCCAGCACCAAAGGAAAAATCAGACCACAGTGGGTCGCGAGTGTGGCTTGCAAGCCTGCATTTAAATGGCCAGAGGAGCAGGTAATGTGGACATGGGGAAGACTCAAGGAGCCAAAAACAAAAGCCAGAGAAGCCCTCAAAGAGTGGCATTAACAGTCGTAAGCTTTCTTGGTTAAGGGTGGTAACTGCCGCATCGAGCAAGTTACCCCCCATGCTTATCAGTTTCCCAGACTGTAAAAGTCAGGTTGCTGTCTGAATCCCATTCCCCTTTTCCCAGACTGTAAAAGTCAGGTTGCTGTCTGAATCCCGTTCCCCTTTTCCCAGACTGTAAAAGTCCGGTTGCTGTCTGAATCCCGTTCCCCTTTTCCCAGACTGTAAAAATCAGGTTGCTGTCTGAATCCCGTTCCCCTTTTCCCAGACTGTAAAAGTCAGGTTGCTGTCTGAATCCCGTTCCCCTTTTCCCAGACTGTAAAAGTCAGGTTGCTGTCTGAATCCCGTTCCCCTTTTCCCAGACTGTAAAAGTCAGGTTGCTGTCTGAATCCCGTTCCCCTTTTCCCAGACTGTAAAAATCAGGTTGCTGTCTGAATCCCGTTCCCCTTTTCCCAGACTGTAAAAGTCAGGTTGCTGTCTGAATCCCGTTCCCCTTTTCCCAGACTGTAAAAGTCCGGTTGCTGTCTGAATCCCGTTCCCCTTTTCCCAGACTGTAAAAGTCAGGTTGCTGTCTGAATCCCGTTCCCCTTTTCCCAGACTGTAAAAGTCCGGTTGCTGTCTGAATCCCGTTCCCCTTTTCCCAGACTGTAAAAGTCCGGTTGCTGTCTGAATCCCGTTCCCCTTTTCCCAGACTGTAAAAGTCCGGTTGCTGTCTGAATCCCGTTCCCCTTTTCCCAGACTGTAAAAGTCAGGTTGCTGTCTGAATCCAATTCCCCGTTTCCCAGACTGTAAAAGTCCGGTTGCTGTCTGAATCCAATTCCCCGTTTCCCAGACTGTAAAACTCAGGTTGCTGTCTGAATCCCGTTCCCCTTTTCCCAGACTGTAAAAGTCAGGTTGCTGTCTGAATCCCGTTCCCCTTTTCCCAGACTGTAAAAGTCCGGTTGCTGTCTGAATCCCGTTCCCCGTTTCCCAGACTGTAAAAGTCCGGTTGCTGTCTGAATCCAATTCCCCGTTTCCCAGACTGTAAAACTCAGGTTGCTGTCTGAATCCCGTTCCCCTTTTCCCAGACTGTAAAAGTCAGGTTGCTGTCTGAATCCCGTTCCCCTTTTCCCAGACTGTAAAAGTCTGGTTGCTGTCTGAATCCAATTCCCCGTTTCCCAGACTGTAAAAGTCCGGTTGCTGTCTGAATCCAATTCCCCATTTCCCAGACTGTAAAAGTCCGGTTGCTGTCTGAATCCAATTCCCCGTTTCCCAGACTGTAAAAGTCAGGTTGCTGTCTGAATCCCGTTCCCCTTTTCCCAGACTGTAAAAGTCAGGTTGCTGTCTGAATCCCGTTCCCCTTTTCCCAGACTGTAAAAGTCAGGTTGCTGTCTGAATCCCATTCCCCTTTTCCCAGACTGTAAAAGTCCGGTTGCTGTCTGAATCCCGTTCCCCTATTCCCAGACTGTAAAAGTCCGGTTGCTGTCTGAATCCAATTCCCCTTTTCCCAGACTGTAAAAGTCCGGTTGCTGTCTGAATCCCGTTCCCCTTTTCCCAGACTGTAAAAGTCAGGTTGCTGTCTGAATCCCGTTCCCCGTTTCCCAGACTGTAAAAGTCCGGTTGCTGTCTGAATCCCGTTCCCCTATTCCCAGACTGTAAAAGTCCGGTTGCTGTCTGAATCCCGTTCCCCGTTTCCCAGACTGTAAAAGTCCGGTTGCTGTCTGAATCCCGTTCCCCTATTCCCAGACTGTAAAAGTCCGGTTGCTGTCTGAATCCAATTCCCTGTTTCCCAGACTGTAAAAGTCCGGTTGCTGTCTGAATCCCATTCCCCTTTTCCCAGACTGTAAAAGTCCGGTTGCTGTCTGAATCCAATTCCCTGTTTCCCAGACTGTAAAAGTCCGGTTGCTGTCTGAATCCCATTCCCCTTTTCCCAGACTGTAAAAGTCAGGTTGCTGTCTGAATCCAATTCCCTGTTTCCCAGACTGTAAAAGTCCGGTTGCTGTCTGAATCCCATTCCCCTTTTCCCAGACTGTAAAAGTCAGGTTGCTGTCTGAATCCAATTCCCTGTTTCCCAGACAGTAAAAGTCAGGTTGCTGTCTGAATCCCGTTCCCCTTTTCCCAGACTGTAAAAGTCCGGTTGCTGTCTGAATCCAATTCCCCGTTTCCCCTGCCGTTGAAGCAGAGAGAAATGTTGGAGTTGCATTAAAATTATCAAGGCTTATTGATTAAGGATGGTAACCGCCGCACCCCAGCAAGTTACCCCCATGTTTGTATCCCCAGGGCCGTAAAAGTCGGGGCCTTTTCTGGCTGCTTTCTGACTCCCATTCCCCTTTTCCAGGTACAGTTGGTGACAAACATTTCCAGGTTTTTATTTTTACTTGCTGGCATCTGTATCATTTGTTTTGTTTTTTTACTGGGTGAGAGCAGGGGATCCTGTG
Organism: Rhinatrema bivittatum; assembly: GCF_901001135.1. Taxonomy (NCBI): domain Eukaryota; kingdom Metazoa; phylum Chordata; class Amphibia; order Gymnophiona; family Rhinatrematidae; genus Rhinatrema; species Rhinatrema bivittatum. The sequence goes on along the minus strand of NC_042633.1, from coordinate 2,583,855 downwards.
TGTCGGGGAGAAGATCATGGGGATGGATAGGGGGGAGAGCCAAAGACTGAAGAGAGGGAAGAGGACCAGGAATGTGGGCAGGAGAGGGAGGGAGGACCAGAAAGGATAAGATATGGGGGGGGGGGGGGAGATTGAAGAATGGGGATGTAGTGGGGTCTGCTGGTATTTGCTTTTTTGTCACACAGTCAGACTAAGAAAAATAACAGCACTCACTATGTCTTATGTGAAGCAATGCAAAGCTATATTTTCTCTAAAATATCTGTACAAAGCAGGTGCAGACGAGAACACCCGAGACATGTAACAAAACAAAACTTATACAATATGTCAGCTCAATAAGCAAGAGGTAAATATCTTTGATCCCCCAACTAATAGGGAATAATTATATGCAAAGGCTTAGGGAAGCCATCGCCTTCCCTAGAAAAGGCCTTCGAGCCCTCCCGATGGTGAATCAGCTAAGCAAGTTCTCGGTGGAGACAGGTCAGTGCTGGAGATCCCTAGCGATGTGAGATTTTGTCATGCTGTCTGTCAGTACTCAGCAGGGAATCTCATCTCAGGATTTTGTTTCTTTGTTTTGTTTATTTTGTGCTGGGGGTTATATGCCCCTTGGAACAGGACCATGCGCTGTCTGGATTTCTTCGTGTAGCCTCTCTTGATATTCTGCCAGACCACAGATAAGAAAAACAACTAGTACTTATGTTCTCCCAGACGGTGGGGCTTCTTTGTAAATAACATATTGTGACCACTAAGCTTTAAACCTAACACATTCTGTAATAAGCAATTGCTAAGTGTGACCTTGAAGCTTGCAGGTTTCAAGTTAGAAGAAGGGAGGGCTGTGCAGCAAAGGAGGAGAGGGCGGGGAAAGAGCCCACTAGCTTGTATTTTCTTTTCGTGTTATCTTTTCTCATCAAAAATATGCGGTACTCCCCACTATGCTGGGGGGGAAAAGCGAGGGCCGTGAAGCATGGACTGATTCTTAAGACTGCATGCAATCATTATAATTCTACGACAGTATTTTTCTCTCGTAACGTGACAAAAAAATTACACACAAGATTGCACACTAATACAGGGGGAGGATCAGGCGTGAAACTCTTGTACTAATGAGGGGAAGGGGTGTACAGGGACAATGGATTTTTTTTCAGCGGTGAGCAATTTTGTCTCAGGCCGTGACTGGGGGTGGGGGGGTGGAGTGAATGAGCCATCAGATCGTTATTAAACATGGTAGCGCCCCCACTTAATAGTGGAAGGAAAATGTAAAACCCCCCAGAAAGCCTTCAATGTGTCCAAAACATTTCTCTTACGGGAAAAAGTTACATCTGCAAACTGATGTCAGTGACACCCCCCCCCCCCCCCCCCAGAGATAAAACTCACTAGCATGTCGCGGAAAGGTGTTAACCATATGAAAAAGAGGAAAAAACACCAGAACAACCATCCCTGTGGTGTCCCTGTGACGAGCCATGGAAAACCTTTCCACCTTGGCCCTCAGCAGCCTTTCCAAAGGACATCACAAAGCAGCAATAAAACTGTTAACCACATGAGCTCTCATCTTTCAAATCCTCTGGTGGAATCTGCTCTTGCCGACAGGGGATTAATTCTTGTGTGTGGCAGGGGAGACTTGTATGGGTCTTCCTGATCCCCGTGCAATTATGTTCCCAAACGTCAGGCTGAAAATTATTGTGCATTAAACTGAGCACAGGTTGGACCTCTGCATGGACACACAGGAGACTTAAGGGAAAAAAAACCGGCAATGCAGGCAGTGAGGTGAACTCTCTCTTTCCTATAGCTGTGAGAGCACCATCTGTTCTTTATTAATCCCTGCTGCACGAAGGTTTGCCCTGAAGGGATATCTGCACCTGACCCATGCATTTAATATTAAATATAGTTCCCTTTTAAATATAACCTTACATTCCTTCATCAACAGATGGACAAATATTAATTTGACTGGAATGCTTGATGAATAATATTCCACTTCTAGGCAACAACAAAGTGCATGAAGCCAGGGATCAAATCCCACTGCCACTCCTTGTGACCTTGTGCAAATCCTTCCCCCCTTCCATTGCCTCAGGTCTAAACTTAGACTGTGAGCTCGCTGGGGACAGAAGCAGTGCTCACTGACCCTGAATGTAACCTGCTTTGAGCCGAATCCTTGCAGGACACAGCTAGGGTCTCCTTCCATAATACAATCTCTTTAAAATCATACCACATGGTGCATCGAGCTTTATCAGCTCTCTCAGAAATGAAGTAACTGTTATCCCACGGTGAGAGATGTACCAGAAACTACGATGTCACCCAATCGTGTTCCTGCAAGTGGGGAAGCCCATTACAAGACGATGGGAGAATTAAATGTTGCGGGGTGAACTCAGCCTCCCGTTCCTTGCCTTGGCGCAAGAGTTAATGGCAAAGTGCAGGACGCCGTCCTGAGGATGTTAGATGTGAGAAACAGGTAACTTGCAACAAGGCTCATGAAGGTGTCCACTAAAATCAGAGGTCATCCAACTAGACTGGCGTTGTATAAGGTACTAATGTTTATGATGGGGTGATGAACCATGGCCAACCACTGTCTGAGGGAATAATCCCCTCTGCCACCAGTAACGGTGAAAGTGATACACTGTGCGCCCAGCCTGGTCCTCCTATGCTCTCTTCTCAGCTAGAAGAAGGTGAAGCCTTAGGGGCCAAGGCTGCAGATAGCTACCTATGAGCCAGGCCCTGGATATGCCAGGGAGGACTGTGATACAATCGGTGATAATGCCCCTAGCCTCACCAACAACCTGCATATTCACTGAATGAAAAACAGAACAACTTTCCTGGTTTCCAGAGGCTCTTTCCTGCTGCTCTGGAGGCCTTAAGGCTACAGGTGTGCAATCTACAGCACCGAGCATGGATGGAAAATCCACTCTGTCCTAGAAGGCCCTCATCCTTCCCCGAGGATGGAATTAATGTGCGTCATTCATTCTTGTGCACAGAGCAGTGATAAACTGGTGCATACAGTGGCGACGTGCAGACTGAGAAACGTCAGTAGCGTCAGCTACAGTGGTCCGGGAGCTGCCAGTGGCTAAAAGGACCACAATAATTATGTATATCCTGTTTTCCTTTAAAACATTATACTGGATAAATGTATTAATGGAAATTTGCAAAAATAAAAATTAAAAAAAAAAAAAGGACCATGGCCGTGGTGACTTTGATATGTACTGGTACGGCGTGGCCCCTCTGTGTTGTATTCTTTAGATCCTCTTTCAGCCAGTCACGGATAGCCCATAGTGTTTGCTTGTTATTTGCTACGAAGGGCGATATCCAGCGGAGATACGTGCACGGCCTCTCGCCACCCGGGCAAAAAAGTTATTTGCCCGTTTTTAAAAGGACCACTGCAGCAGACGTCCAAGTAGCCATCCTCAGTTTAGGCAGCTATGCGTCACCGGCGATGCGTCCACGAGTGGCTGAAAATGTGCCCCGGCTGGCCATAGCTAGAACACGCCCCCCTCCCCACACACTCCGAAACGCCTTCTTTTTATCCGCCTACGTGCCGCTGCTTAAGCCTATAGATTCAGCTACGGTGCGGCCGATGAAAACGCTCTATGGCCGGGCAGGTGCTGTGCAGTGGCTATGACGACATTTTAGAGGGCTAACGGGCGCCTAGGTTTTTTAATATGGACCTCAATATTGTCGTTAACAAGAGGTTGGGCATCAGGGCCACCTCGAGGGGCATCCCCAGGTTGAATTGGAGCTCAGCACTGACCCCTGCTAAATTTGTCTGCTCTCCGCATGACTTTTTTTTTTTTCACTTGCGTGGCCTTTTAAATGTAATGCAGGAGCCCGGGGACCCACGTGACATTTAGGGAATCCCCAGGAGGTGGTGCGATTATAAATCGTGGCTGACCACTTTCTCGGTCAGCTGTGCGATGAAATATTAACATTAAATTGCCTAGCATTGAGCTGCTTTGCATGCAAAGTGACTCATTGTAACAGGTGTTATGGGAGTCTCTGTTTAGTAGACCCTTGGGTCGACCTGCTGGAGACTGGGAAAGGTGATCAATGTCTCTAGTGAATAGCAGGCCAGGAGGCAGAGGAGCAGGCAGGACGTAGATGCTCTTCACCCTGGAAGCTGGTACTCCCCCGGGAGGAGCTCGTAGGAGCCCAACCACTGGGACTTAGGTGGCTTCACCCTTGGAAGCTGAAGCCCCCCCGGGAGGAGCCAGTAGAGGCCCGACCGCGGGGACTTAGGCAGGTTGTGGACCAGGACAGGTAATTGGAACCAGACTAGGACAGTAGCAATACTGTAACTGGGTTCGGGTTCTGGAACCAGACAGGAACTGTAGCGAGACTCGGATACTGGAACCAGGCAGGAACTGTATTCGGGTACTGGGACCAGGCAGGAACTGTAGCTGAATCCGGGTACTGGAACCAGGCAGGAACTGTAGCTGGATTCGGGTACTGGAACCAGGCAGGAACAGTAACAGGCAGACCGGGGCCAACAGGTACTGTAGCAGGCAGGCAGGAACCAAGCAGGTACTGTAGCAGGCAGGCAGGCAGGGACCAGTAGTTACTGTAGCAAGCAAGCAGGAACCAGCGGGTACTGTAGCAAGCAGGCAGGAACCAGGCAGGTACTGTAGCAAGCAGGCAGGAACCAGGCAGGTACTGTAGCAGGAACGGAGAGACGAAGCGAAGCGAGTCACTCTGGGGCACAGCACAACAGGAAACTGGGAGGCTAACCCGTTGCAAGGCAAAGACTGGATGGCCGCGGCCGGCTTATCAAGGCCGCGGCGTCTGACGTCAGGAGTTGGGCGGAGTCACCGCTGGCGGGAAACGGCCTACAAAAGCACCCAAGTGGCACACGCCTAGGAGCGGGCATCCATCGGAGGGCTCGCAGCGGCGCAGCCCCAGCAGGGATGCCGCCAACCAGGCCGCAAACCAGGCCTCTGGAAGCGGGAGCAGGTCCGGGAACCTGGAGGTAAGGGCCTGGCCACAGTGCTCGCGGCCAGAACCGGAACAGAACCTCCCCTCTTACGCCCCCTCTTAGCCGGTCCGGGTTTACTTGGGTGGTCCAGATGGAACTGCCGTAATAAGTCCTTGTCGAGGATGTTACGGGCCGGTTCCCAAGAATTATCCTCGGGTCCGCAACCCTCCCAGGCAAGCAAGTATTCCCATCGACGTTGATGAAACCGGACATCCAAAACTTCACGCACTTGATACGTGACCTCGTCTGGTACTGAAGGATCCGATGGTTCAGGAGCCCGGGAGTGGTACCTGGATAACACAAGAGGCTTCAGCAATGACACATGAAAGACGTCATGTATGCGCATGGAGGAGGGTAGGCGCAGACGGTAAGAAACTGCTCCCACACGTTCGGCGACTCGAAAAGGCCCACAGAATTTTGGTGGTAGTCGTCTGGGCGGGATTCGTAGCTGTAGATTTCTGGTGCTAAGCCAGACACGGTCTCCTGGAAGGAAGATGGATGCTGGCTGACGATGCCTATCTGCCCACTTCTTAGCGGACAGGGCAGCCTTACGGATCTTTTCCTGGGTAGAGATCCACAAGGAACGAAGCTGGCGAGCTGAGAGTTGCACTAGGTTCAGGCGAACTTCCAGTAGCAGCATGCGTGTGATTATTGTAAACCGCCTTTACACGGGTTACCCTCCCTTTTTTTTTTTATATACCCAGGCCGAAGGAAGGATTTTGGGTAACCATGGTGTTAATAGTAAAGAGGTATATATGAAAATCCTCTTTCCTTATCAGGTAATTTATAAAGGACAAGCCGTTAAGCCCGTTAAAACGGGCTACATCCCTCTGTCTCTCACCTCCCCCTCATTCTCTCTCCCCTCCACCCCCTACCTCCCTCCCTCTCACCCCACTCCTCCCTCTCAGTCCCTCCCTCCCACTCAGTCTCACTCCCTCCCTCCCCCCCTCTCTCCCACTCTCCCTCAGTCCCACTCCCTCCCTCCCTCCTTCTCTCAGTCCCACTCACTCTCCCTCAGTCCCACTCCCTCCCCCTCTCCCTCAGTTCCCACTCCTTCCCTCTGTCCCACTCCCTCCCTCTCTCCTCCCCCCACTCCTTCCCTGTCCCCCCCCTCTCCTTCCGTCCCACTCCCTCCCTCCCACTCACTCCCACTCCCTCTCTCTCCTCCCCTCTCACTCAGTCCCTCACTCTCTCTGTCAGTCCCTCCCCTCTCTCTCCCTCCCTCACTGCCACCGCCGTTTATAAAGGGCTACATCCCTCTGTCTCTGCACCTCCCCCTCATTCTCTCTCCCCTCCACCCACCTACCCACCCACTCCTCCACTCTCCTCTCACTCAGTCCCTCCCTCCCACTCAGTCTCAATTCCCTCCCCCCTCTCTCCCTCCCTCTCACTCTCCCTCAGTCCCCCTCCCTCCCCCTCTCCCTCAGTCCCACTCCCTCCCTCCCACTCTCCCTCAGTCCCACTCCCTCCCTCCCCACTCTCCCTCAGTCCCACTCCCTCCCCCTCTCACTCTGTCCCCACTCCCTCCCTCCCTCTCACTCTGTCCCACTCACTCTGTCCCACTCCTTCCCTCTGTCCCACTCCTCACTCAGTCCCACTCCCTCTCTATCTCCCTCCCCCCTCACTCAGTCCCCCCCCTCTCCCTCCGTCCCACTCCCTCCCTCCCACTCACTCACTCCCACCCCCTCTCTCCCTCTCACTCAGTCCCACTCCCTCTCTCTCCTCCCCTCTCACTCAGTCCCTCCCTCTCTCTGTCAGTCCCTCCTTCTCTCTCTCCTCCCTCGCTGCCGCCGCCGCCACCGGACGCCACCGCCACCCAACGCCGCCGCCGCTGGACGCCGCCATGCCGCTGCCACCCGCCGCCGCCGCCGCTACCACCGGACGCCACCGCCGCCACCCAATGCCGCCGCCGCCGCTACCACCGGACGCCGCCACCACCCAACGCCGCCGCCGCTGGATGCCGCCATGCCGCTGCCACCCGCCGCCGCTACCACCGGACGCCGCCACCCAACGCCGCCGCCGCTGCCGCTGCCACTGGACGCCGCCATTGTTTTTTCTTTTTTTCTGACGCTGGCTCAGACCGACGTGCTCGCCCGCACATGCTCGGTAGAGCTGGTCTCTACTGCGCATTTGCGGCACGTCGGTCAAGCTTCGTTTATTAGTATAGATAGAGTGAAATACACTCTATCACCTGATCAGTTATACTCCTGCCGATTAGGAGAGGAATGAGGTAAATTAGAAAAAGGATAAAAGCCAAAGTTGTGATTATTATCTTTTACCTTAAATGTTTTAATTTTTTTTTCACCAAACAATACTTCAAATACATTAAATATCCATTAACCTCTTAAAGAACTTCAGATAAGTATAACTTATAATCATTACTATTATAATTTTACATCAGGTTTTCTTTTACTTATATCTTGCTATTACTTTAAAACTCTTTTCATTAAAAAAGTCCTTCAGTTCAGTCTTTGTTATTCAGGTGAGTAATTTTTCTTTACTTCAAAAACTGTTTATAAACAAGCTTGTTTATGTATTTACTTAACTTTAGTTCTTCTTATCTTTGTTTTGTCTTTTTCTTTTACTTTACTCGTGTGCGTTGCTAGAGTACGATGAATAGGTTTGTTTCTTCTTTGCTTTGAATAATCTTGCTTCTTCTTCTTTTCTTTCTTTTAACTGTTAGTACCTACTTCCTACCTTTAACAAATCAATAATAAATACTATCTCCTTAAAGATGAGTTTGCATAAGCATGTTATCTAGATGTATTGTAACTGAATTCTAGCTAAAGAAAATAAAAGATAATCAAATTTTTCCCTAACTTGGCAAGTTGTTTTTTGTTTGGTTTTTTTTTAATGCTTTTTGCACTATATTGTGAGTAGCACTATAGAGACTGTTCTTCTTAAATTCATGTCTTTTTCTTTTTTTTTTTAGTGTGCTTTTGTCATTCGCAAACAACTGTCCAGTATCTGTTTAATACAGACTTCTGCTCTATAATACAGCTTCTTGCTGTATTATATATTGTTCCTTCTTATATTCTTTACAACTTTTTAACTTATGCACTCTTTCTTTTCTTTTCCAGCTCAACAGCATATATATTCACTGTTCATAATAATGTTTCTCTTATTTTCAGTCTCTCTAACAAAAACTGTCATCAATTTTACGCGGGACAGTTATTTTTTTAAGCTTACCTACACTATTACCAACATATGCATACTGTTGTGGAGCGCTAGGAGAGCGATCCCACTCCTGGGTGATGTGTGTCCGTGGGCCACGGCTCGACCCCAGAGGCTCTGAAGAAGTGCCGCGGGAGGCGTGGCATGCCCGAGCATGGGCTGGACGGGAGCAGGGCTGGAGTGACATGGAAGACAGGCCCTCCTCCGGACCTGCACGCTTCGGAAGACCCAACAACGCAATGTTGGTCTTGTGAACAGTCCTCCGACCGTTCCTAGCCCTTTCGGACCTGCCGCAGGGTACGGCACGAAGCGGCAGGCCGGATGGAGGCCAGAGCAGTGAAGACTGGAACATGGATTCAGACGAGACTCAGGAACGACGTAGACTCAGGCATAGACGTGGACTCAGGAACGAGGTGCAGGATCCATAGACGTGGACAGGCACAGGCGTGGACTCAGGAACGAGGTGCAGGATGCATAGACGTGGACAGGCACAGGCGTGGACTCAGGACTGGATGCACAGAGGTGGAATCAGGAACGAGGGCTGAAGGAAGACATGGGCACCGTCCCTCAGGGCGCCCTACTCAGACCACCCGCGGGACTGAGTCACGGACCACCCTGCCTCATGCGCACCCTACTCAGCCCTGGAAGGCTGGTCGCGGACCACGCAGAGAGCGGGAGAGCACAGGAAAGAGGAAGCAGGTTCGCTGCACTCCTGGTAGCACAAGGCAAGGATGCGCTGCACTCCTGGCAGCACAAGGCAGGTTAAAGCATCAGGATCAGGAACAAGGATTAAGACAGACCTCAGTGCTGGAACAAGGACATCTGGAACAGCAGGAACATCAGGACTGGAACACGGATACTGGAACAGGAGATACACCTCAGGGCTGGAACATGGACATCTGAAACAGCAGGAACATCAGGACTGGAACACGGATACTGGAACAGGAGATACACCTCAGGGCTGGAACATGGACATCTGAAACAGCAGGAACATCAGGACTGGAACACGGATACTGGAACAGGAGATACACCTCAGGGCTGGAACATGGACATCTGAAACAGCAGGAACATCAGGACTGGAACACGAGTACTGGATCAAAAGACAGACCTTGGGACTGGAACGGCAAGCAGACATCAGGACTGGACGAGGAGCTCCGACAGGTAACAAGCAACACAGGACCTTGCAGAAGTGCTGGAACACGGACGACTTCCTGGAGCAAAGGATCTCAGGAGTGACCAACTCCTTGCGAAGGCAAAGACAGACTGAAAGCTGAGCCCTTTAGTAGGGCTGAGGTGGACAACGCCCAGGGAGGGGTCAGCAGGGGGCCACACCTGGCTGGCCCTAGAAGAGGAGCAGAGAGATGCACGCTCGTGCCCTAGGAGGCTGGAGAGGAGAGCTGGAAGCTGATGGTGTCCTCAGCCACGTGGAAAGGCCAGAGAAGCAGTGGAGCAGCCCTGGGCTGGAGCTGGGTGAAGGCAGGTCAGTGGAGCAGCTCCCAGCTGCAAGGACAGAAGCAGGAAGAAGCAGAGAGAGGTAAGGCTGGCTGCAGGCACCGGCAGAGAGAACAGAGAGCTGTAAGGACTGAAGCAGGAGAAGGGCTGACTGCAGGAACGGCTCCATGCCGTGAAGACAGCCCCAGGAGGAGAGGTAAGACTGCAGGCAGAGTAGAGAGCTGTAGCAGGCTGCAGGCACCGGCAGGGACGGCTTCCCTGCTGGGCAAGGACCCGGGCTGAAGCAGGCACTGGGAGGGACAGCCTCCCTGCTGGCTGAAGGGTCCCGGGATCGCAGCAGTACGTCGGGGGAAGGCAGAAACATGAGCAGAGGAGCCAACCGCATGGCAGCAGCTGCGGGAACGGCCCCAGCTGATTCAAGGAAAGAGAAGCAGCAGCGTCAGCAGCCCGACTGGCTGTGAAGGTAAGAGCCTGTCCACGCTCCTCGCGGGCAGGATCACAACACATACTCACATTCTTAATCTTTACAAGCTTGCCAAAATGCTACTTCTTATTTTCATCTGAGCAGAATAGAATGAATAACTATGAGGAACATTGATGCAGCACCTCCTCTCTCAACCAGTTCTGCTCAGGTTCTGCCCATGCTTTTCTAACTGCCACTTACTTTTCTGAAGGGATTTAGATACATGCTCTCTGATGTCACTTGCACTATTTTTTTTTTATAAAGTAAATTATTTCTCAACTTTTTTTATTTAATGTTCTTTCCTTCGACATTCTTTTCAAATATAATTTATTATAATTCTTTCTCCTATCTTTTTTTGATTTTCAACTCAATATAACTTTTAAATTATTTTCAGTGCTTTGACCTCTAATGGTATCATTACTCTGGTCTTTTCACACGTAACTAAGGAAGCTATATTGATGTCATTCTTAGATACCATCAGGGAACTTTGATAACTACTATAGCAACCGGATTAAACCAATACATGTAGGGGAGCTCAGCCTGTTCTAATTATATAATCAAGTCTGATTTTAAATAGATTTCTGATATAAAAAGTACCTATATAAATAAAAACAAATATTTCTTATGTATTTCTATTTTTAATGCCCTTCAAAACTCTTTATTTGTTCAAAAGCACTTCAAAAACATTTCTAATAGGTTGTCTCTACTGTAACTTAACAGGTAAACTTCCCTCTGTCTTTCATTCTATTTACTTTTAAAGCTGTGTATTTTCCTGCCATGTCCTCGAGTCAACTCAAACACAGCACCCTCCCCCTCTGATTGTTAGAGATGTGAATCGTGTCCTCGATCGTCTTAACGATCGATTTCGGCTGGGAGGGGGAGGGAATCGTATTGTTGCCGTTTGGGTGTGTAAACTATCGTGAAAATCGTTAAAATCGTGAGCCGACACACTAAAACCCCCTAAAACCCACCCCCGACCCTTTAAATTAAATCCCCCACCCTCCCGAACCCCCCCAAATGCTTTAAATTACCTGGGGATCCAGCGGTGGTCCAGAAAGGCGGCGGTCCGGAACGGCCCCCTCAATTGAATCCTGTTGTCTTCAGCCGGCGCCATTTTGCAAAATGGCCGCCGCAAAATGGCGGCGGCCATAGACAAAAACGATTCGACGCAGGAGGTCGTTCCGGACCCCCGCTGGACTTTTGGCAAGTCTTGAGGGGGTCAGGAGGCCCCCCCAAGCTGGCCAAAAGTTTCTGGGAGTCCAGCGGGGTTCAGGAAGCGATTTCTTGCCGCGAATCGTTTTCCGTACGGAAAATGGCGCCGGCAGGAGATCGACTGCAGGAGGTCGTTCAGCGGGGGTTCCGGACCGCCGCTGAACGACCTCCTGCAGTTGATCTCCTGCCGGCGCCATTTTCCGTACGGAAAACGATTCGCGGCAAGAAATCGCTTCCTGAACCCCGCTGGACTCCCAGAAACTTTTGGCCAGCTTGGGGGTGCCTCCTGACCCCCACAAGACTTGCCAAAAGTCCAGCGGGGGACCGGAACGACCTCCTGCGTCGAATCGTTTTTGTCTATGGCCGCTGCCATTTTGCGGCGGCCATTTTGCAAAATGGCGCCGGCTGAAGACAACAGGATTCAATTGAGGGGGCCGTTCCGGACCGCCGCCGTTCTGGACCACCGCTGGATCCCCAGGTAATTTAAAGCATTTGGGGGGGGGGTTCGGGAGGGTGGGGGATTTAATTTAAAGGGTCGGGGGTGGGTTTTAGTGGGGTTTTAGTGTGCCGGTTTTCCTGCCCTCCCCCTTCCCCCGATTTACGATTTTTTAACGATAAATCGGGGGAATTGGTATTGTATCGTGGCCCTAACGATTTTTGACGATTTAAAATATATCGGACGATATTTTAAATCGTCAAAAAACGATTCACATCCCTACTGATTGTAACTGTTTCTTCTGCTGAGGAAGCTCAGTCAGAACCAAAGCTTCAAAACGGCACTTCAGCTGCTTTTCTCCATGGCAACCGGATACCTCTGTTCTATCTACTATGTTATATTCTGTAATGGACCCAAAAAGCAAATAATGTACTGGTCATAAATTAATCTAGCACATAGAACGCCAAAACAACTTATGTAAGACCCTCTAATCACGAGCAGACAATTTATATGAACAACTCGTTTCTCATAGGGATCTCTGTTACTTTAATAGTAGTCATCCATGAAATAAATTTTTTAGTTTTTGATATTTTTCTTCCAAAAAAGTTATCACGATAATTATAGGGAAGATTCCCAATTGAAATAAAAACGGGTACTTATCCACACTGAAAAGGTCCCAGATAACCCGACATGGCCATGTTTCGGACTGCCGTCCTGCTTCAGGGGAAAAAGGTGGAAACCGATTCAGACAGCCATCTCCTATGTGGCTCAGCAAATCATCTTCTTACAGCGTATTTTCTCCGTGCCAATCCTTTTGTAGAGGCGAGCTGAATTTCAACCCGCTTGAAATTCAGCTCGCCTCTACAAAAGGATTGGCACGGAGAAAATACGCTGTAAGAAGATGATTTGCTGAGCCACATAGGAGATGGCTGTCTGAATCGGTTTCCACCTTTTTCCCCTGAAGCAGGACGGCAGTCCGAAACATGGCCATGTCGGGTTATCTGGGACCTTTTCAGTGTGGATAAGTACCCGTTTTTATTTCAATTGGGAATCTTCCCTATAATTATCGTGATAACTTTTTTGGAAGAAAAATATCAAAAACTAAAAAATTTATTTCATGGATGACTACTATTAAAGTAACAGAGATCCCTATGAGAAACGAGTTGTTCATATAAATTGTCTGCTCGTGATTAGAGGGTCTTACATAAGTTGTTTTGGCGTTCTATGTCCTAGATTAATTTATGACCAGTACATTATTTGCTTTTTGGGTTGTTTACATTGGTGTGTACTGGAGTACACCAGTTTGTGTGTGTGGGTTTTTTGTGTGATTGATATTCTGTAATGGAAACATTTCCATGCCTCGTCAGGGTAGAACAACTACCTTAGTTAACTCTTTCTTATCTCTCACTTTTCTAGGACTAAAGTAGCCCCCAGGAGGAGTCCGAGCAGAAAGGAGAGAGTGGGACCCTGGAGTTGCCCCAACACTGAGAGACTGACTTACCCGCTAACCCAGAGGTGAGAGACCCCAGAACAACTCGACTCCAGCTGGGAGGTTTGGCGGGGGGAGGAGTCCCAGTGACGTCATCGGCCAGCGTCTGCCGATAAAATCGAAGGGCAGACACTGAGAGACCAGGAGTCCGAGCAGAAAGGAGAGAGTGGGACCCTGGAGTTGCCCCAACACTGAGAGACTGACTTACCCGCTAACCCGGAGGTGAGAGACCCCAGAACAACCCGACTCCAGCTGGGAGGTTTGGCGGGGGGAGGAGTCCCAGTGACGTCATCGGCCAGCGTCTGCCGATAAAATCGAAGGGCAGATGCTGAGAGACCAGGAGTCCGAGCAGAAAGGAGAGAGTGGGACCCTGGAGTTGCCCCAACACTGAGAGACTGACTTACCCGCTAACCCGGAGGTGAGAGACCCCAGAACAACTCGACTCCAGCTGGGAGGTTTGGCGGGGGGAGGAGTCCCAGTGACGTCATCGGCCAGCGTCTGCCGATAAAATCGAAGGGCAGACGGCTTAGGCCGGCTGAGGCTGGGAGGCTGGCCCAACCCCTTTGGCCCGTTTCTCCTTTATAGGTATAATATATGAAAGTAATGTGAGTTCTGTGGTAATTCCGTATAGTTGTTTAAATTGTATTATTACCTTAAAAATAATGCCACATACAAAAAGAAAAGGTAAGGTTAGGCAGGAAGCCTCGACCCCTGTAAAACCTTCCCTAATGCAGACAACTATTACAGGTTTTCTCACACCAGCAGAAGTAAATTCCCCTGAGTGTCCCGCTGAAGAAGGAGACAAGAAGCAAGGCTCCTTTCTTCTGGGAGAAGTTAGTCTAAGTCCAGGGGCCCCAATAACACCCACTCCACCTCGGTTGGCTGCAACCACCATGGCTCTAGGCTCTGATCCCCGACAAGAAATGTCGGAGCTTTTGAGCCCGATTGAGGGAGAGCATGGGTTAGGTATGGCAGCTAAGGAAAAAGAGGTGAGACATAATGAAGAGGTTTTCCCTTCTAGAGGAACAGATTCTACCTCTCCCTTGGTGAATCAAAGTAGACAGGAACTCCCTATGGTAAATATACAGAGTTCTTTATCCTTTACAACTATTGAAAATCCACCAAAAGTAACAATGGATATGATATGGCAGGCAGTAATGGTATTACAATCTAATATTTCAAATTTGAATACTAGCATAAAAGATATGCAAGCTGTATTATTCAATTTGAATCCTATAGTTACAAGTCATGTGGGATCTTTGGAAAAAATTGAGGAGGATATAAAGCAAATAAAGAATGTTCAGTCATCCATTATATAGGGAGAAATGAATTTGTCTAGGAAGGTTGAAAGTATTGAAAATTCTATAAGATATACCAATTTAAGAATTGTCAATTTTCCCAAGTGCAAAATGATATCCCCCAGAGAACAATTGAGGAATTACTTTCAGGAGGTACTGTTATTAGCCCCAGAGAGTCTTCCCTCAATATTAAATACTTATTTCATCAGTTGGAAAACTGAGGGAAATATAGACCAAGGAATGGGTGATATATCGTTAAATGTAACAGATTTAATTGAAACCTCCTTAAGTTCGCAGGTGGAAAAAAGAGGTACCTTAATGGTTAAATTTAACCTTTCTTCTGAAAGGGATAAAATTTTGAAATTATTTCTTGTGAAAAGAACCTCTTTATACCTGGGTCAAAAGGTCTGGATTTATCCAGACCTGGCCAAAGAAACCCAATTAAGAAGAAAAAAATTTCTATCACTGGTAAACCAGGCTAGAACATTTGGCATACAGGCAATTGTAAGATTTCCGTGTAAGTGTTTAACTTGGGTAGGAGGAGAAAGATTCGTATACTATGACCCGGAACATCTTGAGAGGTTCCTTGAAACTAGACGCAACCAAGGGGAGGAATCTGAGTCCTAAAACGCAATTGGAATTAATTAAGTATTCTGCTTTACCCACATTCATTAGGTAAAAATTTATTTGCTTTATTGTTTGTTTAACTAGGACTCCTTTGTTAGTTTTGTAACATGGAAAGGGAATTAAGATGTTGTTAATTATAAAAGTTATGGAAGAATTTTACAATTCTGTTTTCCTGATTTTGGTATACATGTAAAAGTGAAATATGCTGTATTGAAACTTGAAAATAAAAAATAAAATAAAAAAATAAATAAAAAATAAAGTAGTCCCCAGAAACACCATGACAGTCTTTCTTTAGATCTGTGTTTGCCCTTAGTGACCCCAAACCTCTTTCTCTTCTACAGCCCTCAGTCATCAAGGATGTGCAGCACTATGCTGTACTCTCTGAGAAACTGTGTTTGTTTGTTCGTTTTTATTAGCAGTAATTATATCAAGTCCTGTATATCAGCTACCTGTCAGCTCCTCTCTCTTATTGAACTCCTTCTCATGGTAAGTACTATTTTTATTACTTTAATTTTTTTTAGTCCTATCCACATTATTATATGAGAACTCCACCCACGGGAGTAGCTTAGCCCGCTTATCTTGAGGTTCATTCACGAAGGCATGAAGGGAAGTCTTCAAGGTTCGATTGGTTTGCTCTGTTTGCCCATTACGTTGAGGATGGGACGCTGATGAAAGACTAGGTTGCAACAAACCCCTGGGCTTCCCAATGGGGGACTTTTCAACAGCACAAGTAGGGCATGAGCCCACAAAAGCTTGGGCATCCCGTCTCACTGTTGGCCACCAGTAGAAACGGTTTAACAAGTCTAAAGTCCCTTTCCTACCCGCATGACCCCCGGGAAGGGAGTCATGGGTCCAAGCGAGAACTGCTCTCCGAGAGCGACGTGGAACGACAGTCTTCCCTTGGGAGGACACGAAGGTTGCAGCAAGACTTACTTTCTCAGGATTCAAAATATATTGGGGTGTATCAGGAGTCTCTTCGAACTCAGAGGGGCGTGAGAGCACGTCAGCTCAAACGTTCTTCGAGCCGGGTCGGTGGCGTAACGTAAAGTCAAACCGGTCAAAAAACAGCGACCACCGGGTTTGTCTTGGTTCAGGTACTGGGCTCACTTTAACAATGCTAGGTTCTTATGAATGGTATAAATCATAACCGGATTGTTGGTTCCTTCCAACCACTGTCTCCATTCCTCCAGGGCAAGTTTCACGGCTAGCAACTCTTTGTCCCCAACACAGTAGTTGCTCTCTGCCGGGGAGAATTTCCTTGAAAAATATTAACAGGGCAACAGCTGTCCAGAATCAGAGTACTGACTCAGTACGGCCCCCATGGCCGCACTGGAGGCATCAACTTCCACCACGAAGGGCCGGCTGGGATCCGGATGGCGAAGACAGGTATCTAACGAGAAGGCTTCTTTAAGGACCTCAAAAGCTTGACAGGCAGAAGCAGGCCAATCTACCGTGTTAGCCCCCTTTCGGGTGAGGGCAGTTAACGGGGTCACAATACGAGAGTAATTGGGAATAAAGTGATGGTAAACATTAGAAAAGCCGAGGAAGCATAGCAACGCTTGATGACCCTTTGGCCGAGGCCAATTCTTAATAGCCGCCACTTTCTCAGGATCCATTCGAAAGCCAGGTGCAGAGACTATGTAGCCTAGGAACGGCAAGGAAGTCTTCTCAAAGCTACATTTTTCCAGCTTCGCGTACAGGCCATGCTCCCTAAATACCTGGAGCACTTGACAGACATGCAGATGGTGCGACGACTGGTCCTGGGAGTAGATTAAGACATCGTCAAGGTAAACAATTACACAGGTGTTCAGAAGGTCCCGCAACATCTCATTTCCGGGACGGGTTCTGACTAAATTGTATGCTCCTCGTAAGTCCAATCTTGTGAAAATCTTCGCTCCTCGAAGCCGATCAAGGAGCTCCAGGATTGACGGGCGCAGGCAATGGTTTTGGTTGGTAATAGAATTTAGGCCTCGATAGTCCATGCACGGGCTCAGGGAGCCGTCCTTCTTGCTAGGTATGAATAGGGATCAGCCCTTCCTCGGGGGGGGGGGGGGGGCATAGTACCAGACAGCAAGTCCATAGCACAGTCATACGGATGATGCTGCGGGAGGAACTCCGCCTTGGTCTTGAAGAATACATCCGTAAAGTCCTCATAAGGTGCCAGAGGATCCACGGCAGCGTGCATCAAGGGAAGTGCAGGAGTCTTGAGTCTTTTCATACAATTAGCTAGGCAATAAGGACTCCATTTGAGAATCTGTAACGTATCCCACTGAATCGTGGGTGAGTGTTTCTGTAACCATGGCAACCCTAGCACCACAGGGTGGACAGCCTTCTCCAACACTAAGAAGGCTATCTCCTCCGAATGGATCGCCCCGGTGCGGACCGTAATGGGTGCCGTGGACATCTGGACAGGTCCTGGAAGAAGCATCCCCTGGATAGAGGTAATTCGTAACGGGACCTCCCGTCTATGCGTAGGGATACGCAACTGGGAGACTAAGTCCTGCAGGATGAAATTACCTCTGGCTCCGGAATCCAGGAACGCCATCTTCTCCAAGGAACCTCCGGGATATTCCAAGGTAACAGGAACAGTACACTTAGGAGCAGTAGCGCAGCCTAGGAGGAGCTCCTCCCGATCTCCTAGGCTTTGGCGTTTTCCGCACGCTCCTGGCAGCGTGCCAAGAAGTGTCCCTGCTGGCCACAATACAAGCACAACTTCAGCGAACGGCGACGTTGCCTTTCTTCAGCAGAAAGCGGGGCCCGTCCCAGCTGCATAGGTTCGCAGGCGGAAGCATCTGCACGAGAAATCTTGGGCGAAGGCACCGGTCTTGGCCCTCGAGCCGGACTATGGCAAGAGGGGCGTTGCTCCTTGGCCCGTTGTTGTAGGCGGCGATCAATGCGGCCAGCCATCTCAATCAAGGCATTGAGGTCCCCCGGCAGGTCTCGAAGAGCAGCAATTTTGTCCTTTATGCGTCCGGAGAGGCCTTCCAGGAAGATGGCCATGAGACTACCATCTTACCAACCTACTTCTTGGGCTAAAGTCCGAAACTCCATTGCATAATCTGCCAAGGAGCGAGCCCCCTGACGAAGTTGCAGCAGGTCAGACGTAGCTGTGGTTACTCGGGCGGGCTCATCAAAGGCCTGGCGAATGTTCGTGATGAACAGTTGTAAGTCCGTTAATGAAGAATCATTGTTTTCCCAGAGGGGAGAAGCCCAGATTAAGGCTTTCCCATCAAGCATGGATAGGATATATGCCACTTTCACCGCATCCGAGGGGAACTGCCGAGGCAACAAGGAGAACCGTATAAAACATTGGTTCAAGAAGCCGCGGCAGGTCCTTAAATCCCCAGCGTAACGAGAGGGTGCAGGTAGCTGGGTCACTGATGAGTCCTGGGCCTCGAGTCCTGGTTCTGGGGCAGATGAGGCCCTGGTATCCAACCGGGCCGACAATTCCCCTACCGAACCAGTAAGGATCTCGTGGTACTGTTGTTGATACTGCAGCTGCTGTGCCAACCCCGGCAGGTCCAAGGGAACAGGTGCATTCGCCGAGTCCATGGCCTTGCAATCTGTTATGGGAGTCTCTGTTTAGTGGACCCTTGGGCCGACCTGCTGGAGACTGGGAAAGGTGGTCAATGTGTCTAGTGAATAGCAGGCCGGGAGGCAGAGGATCAGGCAGGACGTAGATGCTCTTCACCCTGGAAGCTGGTACTCCCCCGGGAGTAGCCCGTAGGAGCCCAACCGCTGGGACTTTGGTGGCTTCACCCTTGGAAGCCGAACCCCCCCCCCCCCCAAGGAGGAGCCCGTAGGGGCCTGACCGCTGGGACTTAGGCGGGTTGTGGACCAGGACAGGTAACTGGAACCAGACTAGGACAGTAGCAATACTGTAACTGGGTTCGGTTTCTGGAACCAGACAGGAACTGTAGCGAGACTCGGGTACTGGAACCAGGCAGGAACTGTGGCAGGATTCGGGTTCTGGAACCAGGCAGGAACTGTAGCAGGATTCGGGTACTGGAACCAGGCAGGAACTGTAACAGGATTCGGGTTCTGGAACCAGCAGGTACTGTAGCAGGCAGGCAGGAACCAGCAGGTACTGTAGCAGGAACGGAGCGAAGAAGCGAAGCAAGTCACTCCGGGGCACAGCGCAACAGGAAACCGGGAGGCTAACCCGTTGCAAGGCAAAGACTGGATGGCAGCGGCCGGCTTATCAAGGCCGCGGCGTCTGATATCAGGAGTTGGGCGGAGTCACCACTGGCGGGAAACGGCCTTCAAAAGCGCCCAAGTGGCGCACGCGCGTGTCTAGGAGCCGGGCGTCCATGGGAGGGCTCGCAGCGGCGCAGCCCCAGCTGGGACGCCACCAACCAGGCCGCAAACCAGGCCTCTGGAAGCGGGAGCAGGTCCGGGAACCCAGAGGTAAGGGCCTGGCCGCAGTGCTCGCGGCCAGAACCGCAACAACAGGGGAAGCGGGGCCATGCAAAATATCACTTACAATCACATGATGTCACTGCCATAATGCTCTGTCGTGCAATAAACAGTGTATATGGCATGTTAGAGCCCCACCACTGCTTGGGGCATCTCCCAGGACTGCAACCTCCAGCCCTGAACACCGGGCCGAGTTTTGGGATTGTGAGAAATGACTTTAAATGTTGCCATCTCAGTGATTAAGCCAGATATTAAAAATCTTACCCTACACAATAGGTAGGGTGGGCAAGATACTGACAGCTAAGCAAGCTTTATATTTCATGTTCAACTGCAGTATAGGAATAAAATAGTAAGAATCGTATCAGTACTTAAACAGGAATATTAAAAGATTAATTTTGAAGGGCCTAAGTAAGGTTCGGTACAACAGGAACTTAAATTGTGGTGGAAGAACCCACAAGCTAGAAGGAGCAGTGTTCAAACCTTATATGGAGAATAAGCATAAATAAATGGCTAACGGTCAGTATACCTACCCCGGTCCTTCCACATGATTGAAGGAGTTCAATTTTATGGACGATCGTTGAATGAGACAACTGAAATCCTCTGATTAACAGCGCCAGCATTGAAACGCACAGCCATATTGAACGTACTAACATTTGGAACACAATGGCTTGCATTACGTAGTGACATAGTTACGTACTGACATTCAGTGGAACGCACCACCATTTTATAATAATAATTTGTATTGTATTAATACGATAGATGCTATAAAATGTCTAACATATCACGTCAATTAAATGACGAAAACAATGACTTGATTATAAGCTACACCTACTTGAAAGAATGTATAAAAGTTTACTCCCCACGGGGAGTGGCATGCAGTTGTACTAAGCCATTGTCTTAGCTGCATCTTGCTGGCAATAAAAGTCTATCTTTACGGATCAGTTGTCTGGGCCTCCTTTCTGACTTTTTAAGACGGTTACATTTGGTGAGCCAGCCATGAGGTACCGGGGACGCTATTTTAGCCCCCCAGTCGGTCCGGTAGTTTGGCGGCGGAGCGATCCCCCAGACTTACCTGGTGAGTGGCCACCGCTGAGTTCAGCGATCAGGTTTCTGCGGGGACCATTCCGTAGGAGATCTCCCGAGACCTCTGGGCTGGTGATTCGGGAAGAAGGCTTTCTTGACGATCGGAAGAACTTTTCAGGCAAGTATTTTGGGAATAAGAAATAAGAATAAGAAATAAGAATTAGAGATAAGATAAAGCTAAATTACAAGCCGATCCGTTATCACGAAGGATCGAGGGGGCCTTGATCAAGCTCCGCGCGATGGCTAGTAGGAATCCCGATCCGAAGACCCCGCGACTTGGGAAAATTCGGGAACAGGTTTCTTGTTGTGTGAAAGAGAATAAATGGCCTCGCAGTTCTAGGCCGGGCGACCGCGTTCTAGTCGGGGCGAGTGTGATCCTTTTGTGTCTGGCGGATACGGACCCCTTACCTATCCGCTATCCCTTCCCTCCTTTGTCTGTGCTTCTATTCTAAGATGGGAGGGGGAGGTTCTACTCCACTAAAAGCCATGACGGAGCACTTTAGCGAAGTGTTCGATAAGCATGCATGCACGAAACCAGGAATGGTTCAGCGATGTGTGTATAAATGGCCGAGTCTATGTGTTAATTGGCTCCCGACAGGAACTTTTGATTTCCAAACGGCCACGAAAGTCCGAAATATAGTAATAAGGGAAGGTAATCCCGGATGTCCCGAGGATAGACCGTATATCGATGCCTGGATTGCAGTCATCTTGAATCCACCGTCATGGGCAAGAAAGTTAGTGGAGGGAGCCGCTCTCGTAATGGTGGCGCATATACAGAAAACGAACAGCCGGAAGTCCCCAAACCGGAAGAGAAAGGAGAAGCCGGCCATCTTGAATACGGAAGAAGACACGTCATCGGCGGCGGCCATATTTGTAGTACAAGGGAATAATGCAAATCAAGAAAAAAAAAGTTAAACCGCTGCCGCCCGCAGCGGAGCCCATATTAGCAGATGAACCGGAAAATCCCGCACCAGCGCCATACATTCCAATCTACCCGCCACTGCCACCAACCCCAGCTTATGAACAAACCGATCCCTTACCCAGCACATCGTATAAAATAAAAGAGGAGATAAAAGCGGCGAAAATTGAAAGACGGCACTCGCAGTAAGACGCCAGCCGCAAGTTTACATCTACCAATTAGAGAAACTGCAACAATAGTGCCGGTGTCACCTACGGAAGAGAATGACTTCCAAAATATGCAAACTATAAGGTTATTCACATATGTACCTTTTACATCTAATGATCTTTTCAATTGGAAACAGCTTGGTCCCTCATATGCCGAAAAGCCAGAACAAATGATTGATTTTTTATCTGGAATTTTTACAGCTCATAATCCTAATTGGGCTGACATTCGTCATTTAGCCTCTTTCCTCTTTACTACTGAACAACGACGACAAATACAACTGAACATGGAAGAAGCAGCCAGAGAGGGAGCCGGGTCAGACGGCGACCCTGAGGGAGCAGTAAGGGATTTCGCTCCGCTTACAGACCCCCACTGGGACTATCAGACACCAGTGGGACGAGAGCACATCGCGGTCTATCAAAGAGCCTTCCTAGAAGCTTTAAGAAAGGGAAAAAGAAAAGTCATTAACATGAGCAAGATACAGGATGTGGTGCAGAAAAAAGATGAAACTCTCGGAGATTTCCTTGAGCGTTTGATGGATACATATCGCAAATACAGTCCGTTTGATCCTGAAGATTCGAAAAATCATCCTATCATAGTCATGAGCTTTGTAGGACAGTCATGTCCTGACATACGCCGGAAACTCCAGAAGACAGAGGGATTTGAAGGAATGACTATCAGCCAATTGAAAGTTTTGGCCGATAAAGTTTATGGAAATAGAGAAATGGAAGAGGAGAAGAAGGATAAAAAAGAAAGTGGTCGAAGGATGAGAGAAAGTGTTAGCCTGTTAGCCGCAGCCATGGAAGAGACTAATTTTGGGAACCAAGCCAGGTATTATCAAGGATATCCTGGATATAGAGGGAGAGGCAGATCGCCATTTAGGGCACCGTATAGAGGAAGGTCATCCAGAGGGGGACCGTTCAGAGGAGGAAGAGTGCCTCTAGGAGCAAATCAATGTGCATATTGTAAACAAGAAGGACATTGGAAGTCTGATTGTCCAGAGATCCCTCAACAGAAAGGGGAAGGGGTTAACCCATCAAAATCACAAGAAACTGAGTGGCAAATGGCAATGGGTGAAGTGTCTGAGGATGACAGCGATGATATAGGACGGAACTCATGACTAGACAAGGAAAATCTTCCCCTTGACCCTTTAGTAGAAATAAAGGTTGGAATGAAAACATTTAAAGGACTATTGGACTCTGGAGCGCAGCGATCTGTCATGACTACTGCAATAACTACGCCTACATCAAAGAGTATTTCCATTGTAGGGGCCTCTGGAAAACCATTGGCAGCCCCTATCCTTCAGAATAGACAGGTTCGAGTAGGAGGACAATTAGTATCTCACCAATTCCTTTATGTTCCAGGATGTCCAGTGCCATTAATTGGTAGAGATCTTCTTTGCAAACTAAGAGCAAACTTGCAATTCGAATCAAGTGGTGAAATTAAACCTTCCTTTGCTGATAATCCAGTTTCTTTAATCTGCCCTCTTCAAGAAGAATGGAGACTACACCTTCCTGTTATTGAAAAACCCATTGAACATCGATATGAAGC
The DNA here is from genome assembly GCF_901001135.1 of Rhinatrema bivittatum. Lineage (NCBI taxonomy): Eukaryota > Metazoa > Chordata > Amphibia > Gymnophiona > Rhinatrematidae > Rhinatrema > Rhinatrema bivittatum. The sequence goes on along the minus strand of NC_042633.1, from coordinate 2,560,583 downwards.
ACAAACCCCTCTCAATGAAAAACGAAGGCAACTAATGGACAGCGTACCTCAGGTATGGTCTGAAAATAACCCAAGAGGACTAGCTACCGAAGCGGTTCCTATATGGATCGAAATGAAAGCAAATGCACAGGTCATCAATCAAACTCAATACCCCATCCCCTACATGGCCAGACAAGGAATACAAATACATCTACAAAGATTATTCGACTTGGGCATCCTGCGGCGAATTCGATCTGCTTGGAACACTCCTTTATTACCAGTCAAGAAACCTGGTACTAATGATTACCGACCAGTACAAGATTTAAGAAAAGTGAACAATCAAGTAGCGGACTTGGTAGCCCTTGTACCTAATCCGTATTCAATCCTGGCTCAAGTTTCTCCGAAATCCAAATGGTACAGTGTCATTGATCTCAAAGACGCCTTCTTCTCTGTTCCTGTAGCGGATGAATGCCAGAAAATTTTTGCCTTCACGTGGGAGAATGCCCATACTGGAATAAAACAGCAGTATACATGGACTCGTTTACCTCAAGGATTCAAGCATTCACCTACTTTGTTCGGAGAACAGCTGGCCAAGGACTTAAAGATATACCAAGAGATGCATGGGCCAGTTGTACAGTATGTGGATGATCTTTTGCTGTTCAGAGACACTTATCGTGAATGTGCAGTAGCAACCCACCACTTATTAGAGACTTTGTACTCGAAAGGGTACCGTGCAAGCAAAAAGAAAGCGCAAATTTGTGAATTGGAAGTAGAGTATTTGGGCTTTCGAATACGTGAGGGCACTCGTCGCCTTGGAATCTCTCGTACAAGCTCTATAAGAGATCAACCTGTACCCACCTGCAAGAAAGAACTTCATGCATTCCTAGGAGCCGCAGGATACTGTAGACTTTGGATTGCTAACTATGCAATTTTAGCCCAACCATTATATGATAAACTACGAGGAAAAGAATCGGAATCTCATCCCTTCCAGTGGGAGGCGACATGAACTAGCAAATCTGCATCAACTGAAAGAAGTCTTGATCTCACCCCCTGCACTAGGATTACCTGATGTAATGAAACCCTTTCATTTGTTCATAGATGAGAAAAAAGGGGTGGCCATAGGGGTATTGACCCAGACTCTAGGATCATGGGAACGACCTGTTGCATATTTGTCAAAAGGAATGGACAATGTTGCTAAAGGATGGCCTGGTTGCCTTCAAAGCATTGCTGCTGCATGTTTACTGATACCCGAAGCTGTTAAGCTAACGTTCGGACAAACTCTGCAGGTAACAACCCCACATACCATTCAAGGACTACTTGAAACTCATGGACCAAAATGGATGACAAATTCACGTCTTGTCAAATATCAAGCTTTGTTATGTGAAACTCCTGAAATCCAAATACAAGACAGTAAAAACTTAAACCCAGCTACTCTAATGCCAGCACCTGACCCAATCACCCACAACTGCGAAGAAGTCATGGCTACAGTACATTCTAGTCGACCTGATCTGAGAGATCAACCTTGGCAAGGCGCGTGGACCTTATTTACTGATGGAAGTAGCCAGGTTATAAATGGAGTATGAGTTGCCGGATATGCTGTAGTCTCAGAAGATGAAATCATTGAATTCGAACCTTTGCCTCCAGGAACATCTGCGCAAAAAGCTGAACTAATTGCCCTCACTCGAGCCCTGCAACTAGCAGAAGGACAAGTTGTTAACATCTATACAGACTCTAAATATGCTTTCCTTACCATTCAAGTACATGGAGCCTTATACAAGGAGCGAGGATTTCTAACTGCAGAAGGAAAACAATTGACCAATGCATCAGAAGTACATGAACTATTAAATGCAGTCTGGTTACCTCGCAAAGTGGCTGTAATGCATTGTAAAGCACATACCAGGAAATCAGATCCCATTGCTCGAGGAAATCAAAGAGCAGACCACGCTGCAAAAGCGGCAGCCCAAGAACCATTTCAAGCCAAAACAACAACATGCCCTCTCTTACAGTTTCCAAGTGAAGTACCCATCTATACAACAGAAGAAAATGAATGGGCACAGTGTGAAAATTTTCATCAACAAAACGGATGGTGGATTATACAAGATGGGCGAATCTGGATACCTGAAACTATTGCTTGGACAATAGTTAAAGAAGCACATAATAATACACACCTTGGACGTGATTCATTGGCAAGACTACTGGGAAAAACGTATTACATCAACCGAATCACACAATTGACTAAGCATGCAATTAATCAGTGTATTACATGGGCAAGGAACAATCCTCGAAACGGACCTGGCCCTGCCCCTGGGCATGTTCTTCGAGGAACCATACCATTTCAAGTTTGTCAGATTGATTTCACTCACATGACTCCTTCAAAAGGTTACAAAGCTATGTTGGTAGCAGTCTGCACCTACACTGGATGGATTGAAGCTATACCCACACGGACAGAAACAGCCAGAGAAGTGGTCACCTTACTTCTAAACTATATCTTGCCACAATATGGATTACCAAGACAGATTAATTCAGACAATGGACCAACTTTCGCTAGTGAAGTTACGCAGCATCTAAGCAAAATTCTGGGCCTTAAGTGGCACCTGCATTGCATGTGGAGACCACAAAGTAGTGGAACAGTTGAACGAGCTAACAGAACTTTGAAAAGTCAATTAGCCAAACTATGTCAAGAAACTAAAACCAAATGGCCAGACATCTTACCATTAGCACTGTTACATATTCGATGCATTCCACGAAAATCTGGACTAACACCCTACGAGATGATGTACGCAAGACCACCACCACTTCCATCATTCCCTGAGTCGTTACAAGTCCAGGGAGAAATGGCACTCAGTAAACAGCTGAAAGGATTGTATGATACAGTAGAAGCAATCCGCAAGTACACATGTGAGACAGAGCCACTAGTTCTGATTACACCAACTCATCAATTCCATGTTGAAGACTCTGTATGGGTCAAAGAATGGGATGAATCTGATTTTCTCAAACCTCGATGGAAAGGACCATATACCATACTACTGACTACACCCACTGCTGTAAAAGTCTCCGGGTGCCCAAACTGGATTCATTGGACCCGCATCAAACCAGCCACCAATACTTGGCAAGTCTCCAGAACTGGAGAAAGCAAATTGAGATTCACCAGAAATACATCACAGCCTAACGCAAAGTAAATGATAGCAATGCAATGCTAAAAAATTAATAATGTGTTTATTTCTTTCCTTCTTTACAGGCATAATAATACATGATCTCAGCACTCCGGAAGTGGGCTATCTGTGCTCTTTTGGTTACCACTTTGAGTATTATATGCCCTAGGGATGTGAATCGTTTTAGGACGATTAAAATTATCGTCCGATAATTTTAATATCGTCTTAAACCGTTATGGAACACAATACAATAGAGATTCTAACGATTTATCGTTATAAATCGTTAGAATCGTGAGCCGGCACACTAAAACCCCCTAAAACCCACCCCCGACCCTTTAAATTAAATCCCCCACCCTCCCGAACCCCCCCCCCCCCAAATGACTTAAATAACCTGCGGGTCCAGTGGCGGTCCGGAACGGCAGCGGTCCGGAACGGGCTCCTGCTACTGAATCTTGTTGTCTTCAGCCGGCGCCATTTTCCAAAATGGCGCCGAAAAATGGCGGCGGCCATAGACGAACACGATTGGACGGCAGGAGGTCCTTCCGGACCCCCGCTGGACTTTTGGCAAGTCTTGTGGGGGTCAGGAGGCCCCCCCCAAGCTGGCCAAAAGTTCCTGGAGGTCCAGCGGGGGTCAGGGAGCGATTTCCCGCCGCGAATCGTTTTCGTACGGAAAATGGCGCCGGCCATACGCGTATGGCCGGCGCCATTTTCCATACGGAAAATGGCGCCGGCAGGAGATCGACTGCAGGAGGTCGTTCAGCGAGGCGCCGGAACCCTCGCTGAACTGACCTCCTGCAGTCGATCTCCTGCCGGCGCCATTTTCCGTACGAAAACGATTCACGGCGGGAAATCGCTCCCTGACCCCCGCTGGACCTCCAGGAACTTTTGGCCAGCTTGGGGGGGGCCTCCTGACCCCCACAAGACTTGCCAAAAGTCCAGCGGGGGTCCGGAAGGACCTCCTGCCGTCCAATCGTGTTCGTCTATGGCCGCCGCCATTTTTCGGCGCCATTTTGGAAAATGGCGCCGGCTGAAGACAACAAGATTCAGTAGCAGGAGCCCGTTCCGGACCGCTGCCGTTCCGGACCGCCGCTGGACCCGCAGGTTATTTAAGTCATTTGGGGGGGGGTTCGGGGGGGTGGGGGATTTAATTTAAAGGGTCGGGGGTGGGTTTTAGGGGGTTTTAATGTGCCGGTTTTGCGATTTTACGTTTTTTTCGATTTTTCACGATTTTTCACGATTTTCACGATATTTTACCCCCCCCAAACGGCAACAATACGATTCCCTCCCCCTCCCAGCCGAAATCGATCGTTAAGACGATCGAGGACACGATTCACATCTCTAATATGCCCCTCTAACAGTGACTGGAAATGGCTCATCAGCGCTATCTACATCCTCATTTCTGCTCAGTTATTGATTATCTATCTTATCATCAGAGAATTTTACCGGTCCTAATGATACTCCTGTGCATAGTAACAGAATCTCTCCACTCTCCATTAAGCCAGAATTGTACCGAATGTATCAAACAAGTCCGCACTACAACTGAAGATGGATATCAACTTGTCTTCACAATTGTACATCAATCTCAGCCACCACCATCCTGTACAGAGCGACCCGCTTGTTCTTTAAATACCACTCAAGGACATCAGTCTTTTCATCGATGTATACTGAACAACAAAGTCATCTGTCATTCACCAACTACTCCTAAGTACTACAATGTAACACTTACTACTGGTCTGCCAAAAAGTTATAATACTGACATCATACCAGATGGGAAAGGAACTCTATTACATTAACTCTACAAAAGTCTTAATGGGAGGCCATTCCAGTGTCACACTTACCTTTGACGCATGTGTAGCAATCTGTAAACATCCAAACGCCGTCCATTGTGGATCTCAAGCATGGAAAGCAGCATATGTCTTCAACCACAAATATCTTTGTCCATACAATCGAGCTTATAATCCCTCCAGTTGGCTACCATGTGCTGGGGATATTGAACTCTCTGGATGGAACCTAGTGTGTGACTATACTGGAGGAGGCTACACAGGTTGCCCAGGAGTGGGCAGACTGAAGAAAGAAACTGGAAATTTTGTCTCTTTGGAATGGCCAATCAGGCCTGAAGGATCCCCTTGGCAGGATACTTGGGGATTTGGAATCGACGGAACAGGAGGAGACCCCATGACTTATATTACTATCACCCAACGACGGGCTAAGCCACGCCCTATTATCCATCTAACCACAGTAGTGGGATATCAATCATTCTTTGACGAAATCTCTCAACTCAACGAGGAACTCAAGAAACATGCTATTTCTCATCAAGCAAAGAACATGTTTGTAAATCTGGCCGAGAACATAGCCTTGTCCTTGGAAGTGCAAAATTGCTTTGTCTGTGGTGGCACAAACATTGGAGAACAATGGCCTTGGGAAGCTAAAGAGATCTTCCAGTCTGACCTAAATGCCATGAATACTACTACAACATATAACCAAAAGAACACTCCTTATGAATGGGCTCTTCAGACCGATGTTATTGGAAGACAATGTTTATCCCGACAATTCTCTAAACTATATACTGTGCCAGTTGGAAATTCACCGTGCACAGGAGTCCTCACCGTTACACCGAATAATCATACATGGTGGCAAACGGAGAATCAGACTATACCTGCTACATTTTGGACTGAACCCAGGTTGAATGCCACCTGGAAGACAGCTGGACAGTCCTCAACTCAATTTATAGCCCCTGATGGATATTACTTTGTATGCGGACGACGGGCTTATGAACAATTACCTCCCAAATGGTATGGCACCTGCTTCCTAGCAACAATACACCCTAGTTTTTTCCTGTTGCCAGTCACAGCAGGTGAAACTCTAGGTGTTCCTGTATACAGTCCCATGAAACCACACAAACGACGACGAAATTCTCAAGTTTCGATTGGAGATTGGTCTGATCAAGAATGGCCACCAGAACGTATTATACAATATTATGGACCAGCTACCTGGGCGGAAGATGGTTCATATGGATACAGAACACCAGTCTACATGATAAATTGAATCATCAGACTCCAAGCAGTGCTTGAACTTCTTACTAATGACTCTGCACTGGCCCTCAACATTCTAACCAAGCAGAACACGAAATTAATTACTGCTGTGTACCAGAATCGATTGGCATTGGACTACCTTCTAGCTCAGGAAGGTGGGGTGTGTGGGAAGTTTAACCTTTCTAATTGTTGTTTACAGATCGATGATAAAAGCAAAGTCATCGAAGAAATCACTGATCGAATGGTGCGACTAGCTCATGTTCCTGTGCAGACCTGGTCCGGGACCTTTGATTGGACAGCATCAATGCCCAGCTGGATCTCATCCATTCCAGGGTTCAAGGAGCTTTTCTTTCCTTTGATATTTTTCTTAATCTCTTGTGCTATATTTCCTTTATGTCTCCCTCTTTTCCTCAGGAACTTACGTACCATGATAGAAAAGATCGCTGATCGAAGAGCAGCAGCCCAAATCATGATGCTGAACCAGTATACTTCAATCTCAACATTCCCTTCCTATGATTCATCAGACTCAGAAGATGAATACTCTGACACTAACCTTTAATGCAATTAATGTGACTAACGTACTTGGGCCATTATGTCTGTTAGGGTAAGTCCAGTTACAAAGGGGGGGGTGCTCCACTAGGGACCCCTTGTCTCAAACCCGGTGAAGAAACCAACAACCTAGCAAACATGTTAGGGCCCACACCAAGTGAATGTAATACTAATTATTGTTTGTCTTTTCAGCTACCTCACAGATGAAAGTGATACTTCCGCCTTCTACAGAAGTTGAAGTATCAAAGGGGGGAATGAAGGAGTTCAATTTTATGGACGATCGTTGAATGAGACAACTGAAATCCTCTGATTAACAGCGCCAGCATTGAAACGCACAGCCATATTGAACGTACTAACATTTGGAACGCAATGGCTTGCATTACGTAGTGACGTAGTTACGTACTGACATTCAGTGGAACGCACCACCATTTTATAATAATAATTTGTATTGTATTAATACGATAGATGCTATAAAATGTCTAACATATCACGTCAATTAAATGACGAAAACAATGACTTGATTATAAGCTACACCTACTTGAAAGAATGTATAAAAGTTTACTCCTCACGGGGAGTGGCATGCAGTTGTACTAAGCCATTGTCTTAGCTGCATCTTGCTGGCAATAAAAGTCTATCTTTACGGATCAGTTGTCTGGGCCTCCTTTCTGACTTTTTAAGACGGTTACATGATGAGGGCAAGACGGTTAAACTGACAGGAAAAATGTCGTTACAAAATATTCCTCAATACTCTCCTACTTTGTTAAGAAATGAGCTAATTTAAGGCTCGGAAAGGGGAAGTAACTTTTAGATGATTAAACACTGCCATCTAATGGAGTTGACCTTTTAAGGTCAGTAACACTTTCATTATTGCCTAGTGTAATAAGCAATGCTAGAAGCCCCTCTCCTCCACCCCTCCCCTACCTGCTTCCAGAAAGTACCAAAGTTCCTCAATACCTCTCCCTCCCCTTCCTTTTGCAAGATTGAAACCCGGGACAAGAGGGGTATAAAAAGACCTCCTGTTCCCCAGCTAGCTCGTGCCTACTACATGTATGTCACCCCATTTGCAAATGGTCATGTAAAGATCTTTTATAATGATTTTACTGAATTATGCTCACTAATAAATAACTATTCCCAGAGAAGGGAGTTGTCTGATTTTTGTTTCCTACAGGATGGAACACACACAGGGACACCACATAGCGTTTTGTCAGGAAGCAGTGCTTTCCCTTGCAGCCTTCGGTGCTTATTCCTATGTTTAGATCTGGATCGTACACTTATGTGCCTTTTCCTATTGCTCTGCATGTTCTCTTCCTGGTATTTTCTTATTTCAGTACAGGAGATTTAAAATTTAAAGAAAGATGGGCTACGGGAGGTAAGTGAGAAGGGATCTTGTATGCCCGTCTACTGGACATGGAATAACAAGGAGGAGGTCACGCGAGGTCGCCCTGCAGCCATATAGGACTGACAGCTGGGAGGCGTCCCGGGCAGCGTGCAAACAGATTAAGTGGGCGGCCAGGATGCGCTCAGTTGATCTGTTACGTGACCTTGTTATGTTATTACACTGCTCTCCAAGCGTTCCAGCCAAATTAATAGCCGACTTTTAATGAAGACGCAGACACCTGCAAGGCTATATTAAAAATAAAATACCAAAAAAACAACAGCAGCCTGTTTTTAACAGTAAATGCACAGATCAGGAGCAGATATCCCCCTGTGGCAGAACCTTTCAGCACTCGGGTCCTATTAAGAGCTCAGGTGGGTGCTGGATCTCAGCTAGAAATAGCGCGGGGTCACCTGCACGTCGGTCCTTAGGCTTCCTCTGTCTGTCTCCTCTCGCACCCACGCAGGAGGTTTCTAACCTGTGCTCGGCTTTTTAATTCTTCCAATGCTCTCCTTTCCCCCCTCACCCGTGATCGATGGGGGCCATTACAAGCAGCGCGGCATCTCCCGGCCTTGCCCGTAAACGAACCATAAAAATCGGGTACCACAGTATTAAAACTTTGAGGATGGCGGCTCTCCTGGTCCTGAGGCTGCTGATGCTTGATGAAATCCTGTGGGAGGCTGCCCAGGGACGATGCCCGGCACAGCAGCGCTGGAGGACAGCGAGGGGACACCACAGGAGCGGAGACATCATAATTGGAGGGATCGTCACCGTGAAGTTTCATTTCGATTCCAACCTCCACAACTTCTCAACGCCTCCCCGGCTGAGAGTGCACGGAGCGTAAGTGAGAGCGCGGCGCGGCTTGGTTATCTGTATAGCTCACATTCCCATTCTCTTCTTCAGAGTGTGTCTCTAGCTCCTTCATCCTCTCTCGCAGGCCCATACAGTAAACTGCGCGGGAGAGGGCCCGCGCTTATTGGCAGAAGTGGTGGCTGTCAGTGGGCAGATTTTTTTTTAGAAGATTTTTTCGGGCCTCCGACTTAATATCTGCTTTTCTGTACACTTGCCCAGTGCCGGCCTTTGGCAGGTATTAATTTCTGAAAGTAAAATGTGCGGCTTGTGATGAGCGCTATTAGTTTCGGGGGGGGGGGGGGGGGGTAACAGTGAAGTACCTCGATCGTTTTACTTTGAGCCTCTTCCGCATGTTCGCTCTCCCTTTCCAAACGTGGTATCGCGAGCTGTGCTCAAATGCGGGCATCAGCAAAGAGTCAACCTAATCTCATTCCCCCGTCGGATTTTCTTTGCCACTGCGTTTCATTCACGTCGCTCTGCCTCCCGTTTCATATGGCTTACATCGTTATCAGGTTTCTTTGTTCTGAAATCCTCACCTGTATTGGATGAGTAGATAAGAGCATAAGAAATTGCCATCAAGCCCAGCTTCCTGTTTCCAAAAGTGGCTAATCCAGGCTACAAATACCTGGCAAGTACCCAAGCACTAAGCAGATCCCATGCAATTGATGCCAGTAATAGCAGTGGTTATTTTCTAAGTCAACTTAATTAAATAGCAGGTAATGGACTGCTCCTCCAAGAACTTATCCAATCATTTTTTAAACACAGCTATACTAACTGCACTAACCACATCCTCTGGCAACAAATTCCAGAGTTTAATTGTGCGTTGAGTGAAAAAGAACTTTCTCCGATTAGTTTTAAATGTGCTACTTGTTAACTTCACAGAGTGCTCCCCTAGTCTTTCTAGGGGGCACTGCTCTGTGACTAAACTTCCTTCGTCCTGTAAAATGCCCCCAAGATGCAAATCCATGAGTTCTCACCGATAGCCGGCAGCTGTCACTTTACCTTTTAAAGGGTCTTTTTTTTCACCCCTGATTCAGTGGAGTTTAGCTGAGCACCATCTAAATTCCCTGCACCCCTCTCGCTATCATCTCATCACAATGAAGGGAATTCACGTGTTATCTGCCTTTGAATGGTATTGTGCATTCAGGGTCTGTTTGAGCGGAATGCCTATCACCGGGTGCAGAGCTGATCATGTCATCGAGGTCACATCTATTCATAACTTTCCCGTGTGTGCCCGTTCCCAGCCATCTCTGAAGGAACAGGTTCCATAGGGATTCCTGCTGGTATTTCAGATCCCTAGGGCTTTGATTTCTGTGTGATTAAAAGTCAGTGCAAGGGTAGCACAGAAAGCTATCCATTTCACTTTCTCTAGATATTAAACTTGCACTTACCTGCTTAAGCGTTCAGCTGAATATTCAGTCACATCAAACTGCACAATAGTTGTCCAGAAACGTGAGCTGGTTAATGCTGAACATCGCACTAACTGGGAATATTTGAATAACCGTTCCTGGGCACACGCCAGCCTGGCGCCTTTGCTGTCAAGAAACAATTCACAAGACAGTAGGGGAGAATATTTAGGAGGTTAGATTTAGGCACTTTAAACTCAGTTTTAACCACACTGAACTTTTAAAAATGAAGCTCAGTGTGTACGCCAATCATTCCTATGCCTTGCAAACATTTAGTTAACCCTCGGCACTGCTCCTTTCTAACACAGGGACAGCAGAAATTATTCCCCTTCCCTGGCTCGGAGTCTGCCCCATTCAAGGATCTGCCCTACTTTTAAGTCACGTTCAGGGAAGAAAGTCACTTTGCATGTTGCATCTGCTCTGTACATCTCTGTTAATCCATCCGACTCTCTCATCTGTCCACCTGCCGCAGGGAAGATGTGAATTCATGGCCAGGGGTCAGAGGCTGGGCTGTGTGCATGGGGACGGGACGCCGCTGTGAAACCAGAAGTACAGGCAAGAACCTGTTTAGGGAAGGAAGGACCACGGTGGGGAGGGCAGGACGAGATAAGGAAACGCATCAAATTTATGCTAAACTCTGAGCAGGCTGTCTGACGTGCATTATGTCCTTTCAGTTATATGGTATTAAACCACTACAACTTGCTGGCCTTCGTTTCTGCGGTGGAGGAGATTAATAAAAACTCTAAGATCCTACCCAACTTCACACTGGGATACCAGATTTATGACTCTGCCAACAATCTGGTGGTAATGCTAACTTCTGCCATGAACGTATACTCTGGGACTGGCAGCTGGATCCCTAACTACACCTGCAGAACATCTGGCAAGCTGGCTGCTGTCATCGAAGGCCTGCCTGCAGAGAAATCAAGACAGATGTACAACTTGTTCAGCATCTACCACTACCCACAGGTGAGAGGCTTTCCTGATTTTTACAACATAACGCATGCCTAGGGCCCCCCATCTTTCAGTGAAATGAACGCAAAGTGCTTTCCACAAACACTGATAGGGAAGGTGCACCTGCTCTGTCCATCTGAAGTTTGCTGAGGGTGCATTTTGTGATCTTCCTCCATTAGCTTAAACCCCACAATGGCTCTGGAACACAAGAACAGGAGAAATGCGATGCTGGGTCAGAGACCAAACTCCAGCGAGCTGAGCGCCCTGCCTTCAACAATCGCAGGTGCCTGGAAGATCCCCCCCCCAAAAAGGAGATTTATTCTACGCCTTGTTGCTCACTCCCAGGGATAGCAATGGCTTTCTTCAGTTTACCTGGCTAATAATCGGGCCGATCCAATATGGTGCACTCAGCCAAGCGCACTGTTTAACCCAGGGCTGGACGCGTGTCTGCAGCCCCTTACACCATAAGGGGATTAATGCATCCAAAACGCACGTCCAGCCCCGCCGTGAAACTAACATGCATGCTGATGAGGCTATTAGCTATTCGCCTCAGATCCCGGACATTTTTACGCTCAGAAATTAAAGCCAGCCCAGAGCAGAGTTCCCCTAGCAACCTCTCCAAGGCCCGGTTTTCACAGAAGAATGAGCTATTGACCCGTTGTCTTCCTTGGGTGCCTGGTACCATGATCCCTCAGATTCCTGCGTGCCCCCCTGGTACGTCCAGTAAAAAGAATCCATAATAAAACCAGAATGAGGGGCGGCCAAGTCTTGTAAGATCCCTGACTGACGAATGATCCGGTTTTCAACAGCTAAAAACTTCAGTCTGGAAACCCTTTTTATTTTTTCTGTGCACATCCCTCGAAAAGAAACTCAGAATCCCTCTAACTCCCTAAAGTCTGAAATGTCGGAGTTGCGTGTCCATTTCTCTTTGCAACCCTGAAAAAGAATGAACTCGGGGCGGGGGTCACTTGTTTAAGTGTGTGCCAAGTCTATAGAGAGAGTCGTGCAAGCAAAGGTCAGTGGGGTGAGCCTGATGCAGCTTTTCCTGCAGAGAGGGACCAGACAGGGCTATTTCTCCCCCACTGCTGGTTTTGCTCATTCTAGAGTCGCTGGGGTGGCAATAGCGAGGAGCATACAATATGTCTTTTTGCAGATGATGATCCTCCTCTTTGTTCCAAATCCTAGGCACTCATTAGTAACGCTGACTGGTTTGATCTCTGAATTCGGTAAGATATCAGGGGACAGAGTTATTTAGGGGAAACTGAATTGCTTGATTTACAGCTGTCAGAAGAACTGGGGTATGTGAAATATTTGGGAATCTATATACTGAAATTTGTCCTCCCTAAATTACCCCTCTCTGGCTAAAGAAGACCTGAGAAAAACGGATTTACTGTGCCACATAACTTGGTCTGGAAGGATCAGCACAATTAAAATAAAATATACTTCCTAGCGCAGGGTCCTGGAGAGCCACAAACAGGCCAGGATATCCACCCTGAATACGCAGGAGATAGGTTTGCCCGCCATAGAGGTAACCTCCCCTGGACTTTGGGATTCACCTGAACAGAGAATGATAATCACATTGCAGCAGGAACCACTGGAAAGGCAATGGTTTTCCTGTAAAATGTTCTTTCCAGTTCTCTTTTAAGAATTGCCTTAGAAATATTTGTATAAAGAAACATTTTTGGGGACCGATCTCTTCTTACAGACTTATTGCAACCCCCTGGCATATTTTACTATCCAGAGGGAAAATATCCTCCTGTGAATCTCCATTAAAGTCCTCCATCATTTCGGCAAGGCAAATTCTCACTGGCTGTAGGACTCCGAGATTAAATATGAAGCTCAGTTGTATAGGGAAAGGTAACTTTCTCTCTGTTTAGCGATTTAAGGGGAAAATCAATACTGGTGTTTAGCAATTTACAACTGTATGGACTTTTCAAGGGACAGAGTCGACTAAATCATTTGAAAAAGTGATCGACTGACAGTTATGTAACAAGCGTCTTATAGGAAGAATCGATCTGATTATAATGGAAGAAGAGTCCCGTGACCAAGGAAATTCAATGCAGGATCCTCCAGTGCTGCTCCTATTCCCCTGTTGGGTTTCAAAAACTGGGACTGGATGACTCCAAACGTGGCGAATTGGACTCTCCTGTTCCACATGCGGTGGACGTGCCCTGGGCTGGAGATGTATTGGAAGGGAGCGGGATCCTGGACAGATAACATTGCTGGACGCTTTCTTCCCTTACACCCAGCAGTTATTTTCCTGGACCTAGCTGCCCCTTAGGGAGCCCCTTCAAAAGAAAAAGACGCGGCAACGCCGATAGTGGTCCGTCTGCCTCAGAGCAGCCCAGCAACAGGAAGGCGGCTTCAGGCAATCTGGCAGGCGTCAACAATGGTTTGTATGTGAAAAGACAGATATCAGAACGCAGTGCAAGATTGGAGCTTCTCTCCTGAAATATGAGAAAGGTGACACGGGAGTAAACTGCTTGGGTTAGGGAGCCGAGTCCTGACATCTACAAGTCCATGGCTTTCAGAATATCACTGCCAGGGTCTGGAATGTGAATTTTCTTTTTAAAGATTGGAGTATTTCTTCTTTTAAGTACCTCTTGACTTAGTGGATTATTATAGCTCATTCCTGCATGTACTTCCCTTTTATATTAATATAAGGGGAGGTTGGGAATAAACCCCATCCTTATGAAGAGTAATTATTTAGAAGAAAGTGCAATGTTTAAACTTGCACCTAAGAGTCCTGAACCTGGAATAAAAAGTCACCCCTGCTTTCTACTCATTTAATGAAGGCAAACGTTCCCGTTCTGTAAAGGTGGACGGTGCCATAGATTATAAACCAAATCAACTCAATTATATCACCTCACGTGTTCATCTTCATTAATATTCTGCTTGAACAAACATCAACTCAATACAAGTTTAATTTAATTGCATATATTCAACAGAAACATTTTTGAGGAAGCTGGAGGTTCAGTCGCGCCTATGAGTAATGGTAAATCCTGGCCAGACGTGCAGCGTGCCAGGGTGAAGAATCACAGAGAGCCTTGCCCTGTCAGGATCAAAATCCATTACTGAAAAACAAAACAAAAAAAAAATGCAAGAGCTGGGATTAGGAGAATTCACACAAGCTATGTGTACCGGGATTTCCCAGCGAGGGTTGTCCACTGATTCAGGGTGGGGAATCTGTTCTGCACGCACGGCGGGGTGATGTTCTTAAAAGGAACGAGAATATTTATATACATTGTCTTAAGGGGAGGGCTATTTTCAAAGTGATGTATGCAGGTAAAAAGCATTTCACTCCCTTTAATCCTCTCTCTTAATATATTGGATGGTATGTGGAGGCCTGGGAAAGGAGAACAATTCACCTCCTGTAGATGGCTAAAGTCTACCCGCAGGAAAATGAGGTAAAAGTACGGCAACTTTTAAAGTGAACGTCTGTGCCTACTTCCCTTTTCGAAAACTGATGGATAGCGGGGCAGCAGCCTACCCCGTCCCTGATCCTGCCCAGGAGACCACCTCAGGCGTCATCTGGCCGCCCAAAGACCTCTGGGGGTCTTCGGAATCCAGTGAGCTGCAGAGCGCCGCCATCGGCGCACCTAAGCTGCGCGCCCCTCATGATCGTTTTCTTAAACTTTTTACCTGCATGAAAAAAAAAGCCAACATTTTTACATCTCAGAGCTCAGCTCTCCCAAAGGGTCCTATGGATCAGCTCGTGATAAAAGACCAATTCACCGCTACAGGGAAACCTAAGTGCAGAACTGGAACTCATATCTCTGAGTCCAGAGGGAAGATCTCCTTTGGTCATTAGAACTAATGGAAGAAAACATCATTTAGGTGTTCAGTCTAGTGATATTACTAATATACAGTCCCTCAATAGTCTCAGCTATTGCCTGGAATTGAATTAGCCGCTGTCCCGGGGAAAGCGCACTGCCGGCAGCCGGCCGGCGCACGTAAATTACTTCTGCTCCCGAGGAGCAGCGAGTAATAAGATAAACAAAAAAACAGGCAAGGTAGGTTAGCTTTAGGGGTAAGGAGGAGAGGGGAAGGAGAAGGAAGGTTAGGCAGGGGGTTAGGGAACTTCCCTCCCAATCTCCTCCTTCATTGAAGCAGACAGGGAGGAAACTGGTGAAGCCCGGATTGCATTGCCAAGCGGAAGTTGCAAATGTTCACCTCCCCTCCCTTGCGTGCGCCGCACGTGTGGGTTATAAAGTCTGATGCACATGCGTGCGCAGCCACCCGATTTTATAACACGCGTGCGCCGGCATGCACATGTTATAAAATCGGTGCATCCATGTTATAAAATCTACCCCACTGTTTCGTTTGGAAGAAATCACAGTGAGTCCAGCTTGGTTTGTAAGTGTACCTGACCCGAAGAGCTATGGTAACACACACATACCTGGGAAATCACTACTGCCAGGGCCAAGAAGGTGAGCCTTCCCCCCCTAGAAAGAATCCACTCCTTGGGACGTGGAAGAAGTGGGAACATGGCAGAAGGTTTAACCCCAGAGAACAAATTCTTTTGTGTGCCCCCAATAAACAGTGACAATCCAGAACATAGGCTTGCATTGGTATAATTATGTTGTAAATATGTAATAAGTAATCTCTCCGTGACACAGAACGAGATGAATTCAATATTTTTTTTTCTCAACAGATCAGTTTCACCTCTCAGAATCTTATCATGACCGATGCTGGTAAGTTTCCTTACTTCTACCGAACAGTCCCCAGTGAGCTGCACCTCTGCGCTGGTATCGTCAGGTTGCTGAAGCATTTCGGCTGGACCTGGGTCGGTATCATTGCACCCAATGACGACAGCAGCTCAAGGGCGATCCAGATCCTGAAAG
This sequence comes from Rhinatrema bivittatum, assembly GCF_901001135.1. Taxonomy (NCBI): domain Eukaryota; kingdom Metazoa; phylum Chordata; class Amphibia; order Gymnophiona; family Rhinatrematidae; genus Rhinatrema; species Rhinatrema bivittatum. Next base: position 2,544,443 of record NC_042633.1, on the reverse strand, counting down.
AAAGCATTGAACGGAATGGGGGCTGCATCGCTTTCGTAGAAATCTTCAGTAGCAACAATATCATACCACCGGAGAAATTACGGAAAAGGTTTCAGAGCATCCGTGCATCATCAGTCAACGTGATCATTTTCTATTCTGATAAAGACACTTTACTATCTGAACATTTAAACATTCTGAAAATACCTGGTAAGGTCATAATAACCACAGCTGAATGGGACATCTATTCAATCAATTATAAATTGGGCTACAAGAACAACACCTTGGCGTTCACCATAGAAAAGAAGAATATTCCAAGCTTTTCCAAATTTATCCGTGAGACGGATCTTACCCGGCTTCCAAGTACAGAATATACTAAGGAATGGTTTCGGGGCTTGTGTGGCAGCCACTGCCCCAAGACCGTCAGAAGATCTTGCAGTAAGAATACATTACCCTACTACCCACACTGTGCTGCCAAACACTTTGCGAGCAGTTACGCTGTATACAACGCCGTGTATGCCCTGGCGCATGCATTGCACGAGATGGTGATGCCTGGCTTCGGAAAGGATACAACGCGGAGGGCAGAAGATCACAGATTGTTGGATGGTTTGCCCTGGAAGGTAACCTCATTTGTTAGGGGACTGCTATTATCAGACAAAGCATGAAAGGCAAGCAGGTTGCTGCGGAGTCTGTAGGCTAACCCATCATGCCTAGATCCCCAAGATCACAGGGTTATGCTAAGCTTGACATCCTGAAATAATTTGTCAGATTTTAGGATTACGGTGATCTCCAGGCTGATTCGACCAGAAGGGCAACCAGAATGATAAAGGGAATGGAACAGCTCCCCTATGAGGAATAGGGATGTGAATCGTTTTTTGACGATTTAAAATATCGTCCGATATATTTTAAATCGTAAAAAATCGTTAGATGCGCGATATAATAGGAATTCCCCCGATTTATCGTCAAAAATCGTAAATCGGGGGAGGGGGGAGGGGAAGGGGGAGGGCGGGAAAACCGGCACACTAAAACAACCCTAAAACCCACCCCGACCCTTTAAAATAAATCCCCCACCCTCCCGAACCCCCCCAAAATGTTTTAAATTACCTGGGGTCCAGTGGGGGGGTCCTGGTGTGATCTTCCACTCTCGGGCCACGGCGCCATTTTGGTTCCTGTCCCCAGACGTCATGAGCGCAGGAGATCGCTCCCAGACCCCCGCTGGACCCCCAGGGACTTTTGGCCAGCTTGGGGGGGCCTCCTGACCCCCACAAGACTTGCCAAAAGTCCAGCGGGGGTCCGGGAGCGACCTCCTGCACTCGTTGCCGTATTGCAAAATGGCGCCGGCCATACGGCCGGCCATACAGCAAAATGGCGCCGGCCATACGGCCATACGGCCGGCGCCATTTTGCAATACGGCAACGAGTGCAGGAGGTCGCTCCCGGACCCCTGATGGACTTTTGGCAAGTCTTGTGGGGGTCAGGAAGCCCCCCCAAGCTGGCCAAAAGTCCCTGGGGGTCCAGCGGGGGTCCGGGAGCGATCTCCTGCGCTCGTGACGTCTGGGGACAGGAACCAAAATGGCGCCGTGGCCCGAGAGTGGAAGATCACACCGGGACCCCCCCACTGGACCCCAGATAATTTAAAACATTTTGGGGGGGTTCGGGAGGGTGGGGGATTTATTTTAAAGGGTCGGGGTGGGTTTTAGGGTTGTTTTAGTGTGCCGGTTTTCCCGCCCTCCCCCGATTTACGATTTAAACGATTTAAAAAAAAAAAAAAACAAAACCGCGACGATCAGATTCCCTCCCCCCCCAGCCAAAATCGATCGTTAAGACGATCGATCACATGATTCACATCTCTAATGAGGAAAGACTAAAGAGGTTAGGACTTTTCAGCTTGCAGAAGAGACGGCTGAGGGGGGATATGATAGAGGTATTTAAAATCATGAGAGGTCTAGAACGGGTAGATGTGAATCGGTTATTTACTCTTTTGGACAGTAGAAAGACTAGGGGGCACTCCATGAAGTTAGCATGGGGCACATTTAAAACTAATCGGAGAAAGTTCTTTTTTACTCAACGCACAATTAAACTCTGGAATTTGTTACCAGAGGATGTGGTTAGTGCAGTTAGTATAGCTGTGTTTAAAAAAGGATTGGAGAAGTTCTTGGAGGAGAAGTCCATTACCTGCTATTAAATTCACTGTGGGGCGGATTTTCAGAGCCCTGCTCGCGTAAATCCGCCCAAAACCGGGCGGATTTACGCGAGCAGGGCCCTGCGCGCCGGGAAGCCTATTTTACATAGGCCTCCCGGCGTGCGCAGAGCCCCGGGACTCGCGTAAGTCCCGAGGTTCTCCAAGGGGGGCGTGTCGGGGGCGGGCCCGGTCGTCGCGGCGTTCCGGGGGCGTGTCGGCAGCGTTTTGGGGGCGGGTACGGGGGGCGTGGCTACGGCCCGGGGGCGTGGCCGCGCCCTCCGTACCCGCCCCCAGGTTGCGGCCCGGCGCGCAGCAGGCCCGCTGGCGCGCGGGGATTTACGTCTCCCTCCGGGAGGCGTAAATCCCCCGACAAAGGTAAGGGGGGGGTGTGTAGACAGGGCCGGGTGGGTGGGTTAGGTAGGGGAAGGGAGGGGTAAGGTGAGGGGAGGGCAAAGGAAAGTTCCCTCCGAGGCCGCTCCGATTTCGGAGCGGCCTTGGAGGGAACGGGGGGAGGCAGTGCGGCTCGGCGCGCGCAGGCTATACAAAATCGATAGCCTTGCGCGCGCCGATCCAGGATTTTAGTGGATACGCGCGGCTCCGCGCGTATCTACTAAAATCCAGTGTACTTTTGCTTGAGTCTGATGCGCAAGCAAAAGTAGGCTGATCGCGCTTCTTTTAAAATCTACCCCTTAGAGAATAGCCACTGCCATTAGCAATGGTTACATGGAATAGACTTAGTTTTTGGGTACTTACCAGGTTCTTAGGGCCTGGATTGGCCACTGTTGGAAACCAGATGCTGGGCTCGATGGACCCTTGGTCTGACCCAGTATGGCATTTTCTTATGTTCTTATTCCCCCCCCCCCAAGGTTTAAAGGTTGAGAATAGGTTGAAATCGTTTTGGCTGTTGCAAACTGTTGCGGACTGGACAGTGGACCCTTGGGCCGACCTGGTGGAGGAAGGTGGTTGGAAGAGAGAGCTCCGCGGAGATGGGACAGGCCAGGAGGCCTGGGGATCCAAGATCCCCCCCGGGAGGAGCCCTTGAGGATCCGGACCGCTGGGACTTAGGCGGCAGCAGCGAGACCAAAGCGAGGATGGAGCAGAAGTCGAGACAGTCGTCAGACACGGAGTATCAGAGGTGAACCGGGATCAGGAACCAAGAAGACAAACCGAGAAGAATCCGGAAGATGAGCAGGATCAGGAACAGCAGAACCAAGATCAGGAACACAGCAGGACTAGGATCAGGAACACAGCAGGACCAGGAACACAGCAGGGTCAAGATCAGAAACACAGCAGGACCAGGATCAGGAACACGGCAGGACCAGGATCAGAAACACAGCAAAACCAGGATCAGAAACACAGCAGAACCAGGATCAGAAACACGGCAGGACCAGGATCAGGAACACGGCAGGACCAGGATCAGAAACACAGCAAAACCAGGATCAGAAACACAGCAGAACCAGGATCAGAAACACAGCAGGACCAGGATCAGGAACACGGCAGGACCAGGATCAGAAACACAGCAAAACCAGGATCAGAAACACAGCAGAACCAGGATCAGGAACACAGCAGGACCAGGATCAGAAACACAGCAGGATCAGGAACACAGCAGGACCAGGATCAGAAACACAGCAGGACCAGGAACACAGCAGGACCAGGATCAGGAGCACAGCAGGACCAGGATCAGGAACACAACAGCACCAGGATCAGAAACACGGCAGGATCAGGATCAGGAGCACGGCAGGACCAGGATCAGGAACACGGCAGGACCAGGATCAGGAGCACGGCAGGACCAGGATCAGGAGCACGGCAGGACCAGGATCAGGAGCACGGCAGGACCAGGATCAGAAACACGGCAGGACCAGGATCAGGAACACGGCAGGATCAGGATCAGAAACACGGCAACTGGTGCCTCCAAGGAGAGACCCTTGTTGCTAGGCAACCTCCTTAGCCAGAAGCCAGGCTTAAATACCTTGCTGGCATCTGATATCATCAAGGAGGCGGGCCAGAACTTCCTGCAGTTTAATCTTTAAAACAGTCTCCCTCGCGCGAGAGAGGAAGGTCAGGACCGGTCGCAAGTCTAGCGACCAGGACCACAACATCGGCCCCCAAGACCTCTAATCATACGCTCTACGGATAAAACTGGGGGAAGGCCCGAGCGCCAGCTATCCTGAGGGAAACTTCGGAGGGAACCAGCTACTGTACTAGAAGTTTCCATTAGTCTTTCGCCCCTAATACCCAGGTCGGACGACTGATTTGCACGTCAGGACCACCTCGGGGCCTCCACCAGCGCTTCCTCTGACTTCGCCTTGCCCAGACAAAGTTCACCATCAAAACACTTCCAGCTCCCTCGTCCTCCTCCCCATGCCAACTCTTAACCTTCCCACCTCACCTGGCACCATCCTAAGCCCTGTCAGCCCCCAGACTCATGGGACTCTCACACTGCTCCCGGTGTCTTCCAGCATTGCTCCGACAGCAGAACCGGAGGCGTAAGCTACCAGCATCACCGTGAGAATATTATTCTGAGAGCAGGGTTGATAACTTGTGAATGCAGTGTCGGAAGCCTCCAGAACCTGCCTGAAAATATTGGGATGCCTTTGGCTGGAGGATTTAGCTCAGCCCCTACCCTCCTGCCTCAGCTTAGGGTTGAGCTGGAGAAGGGGAACGAGGAGTGGTCCAGAGGTAATAATTTGTGCAAAATCACAGTGGGGAGGGGCAGTGATCAGCTATAGCGCTTCAGCTTTCAGAAAAAAAAAACCCTATTTTGGGAGGGATAAGGGCAGCAGGATCCACTTTGGTGGGCACTGGGGGGTCAGGCCAGCAGGCTCACTAGGCTGTTTTACTTACTTGAGGGCAAATAACCAGCAATTTTCTCTGAACAGAGCCAGTTAAGGTAAAAAGTTATCTGAGTGCACCTACCCAGATTATTTTCAAAACTAACCAGCAATGGTCAACAGGGCCGTGCATGGGTTCGTTTTATTTCATTTCAAGTAGTTCACACTAAATAAAAAATAAGTGGCAAGGAGGCACCATGAACACGACCCGAGGAGTGCTGCAAAATCCCAGCGCACATCCTTTCCGGATCACTCTCAGGACGTGCCCTCGACCCACACCTCTGATAAAAGAGAGAGACGGGCATCTCCCCCCTCTTTCCACTTCCTGAAGGTGGGTCGGCAAACCTTCATTGGGACGCTCGGGACGCTCCGCCACCCGATCGCGCTCCTCTCTTGGCTTGTCGGGGAAACCGAAAGGCCGAGTTCTCTGAAACGTCGAGGTTCCTGTAGGGATGAAAGCGCCTGGAACCCCGGGAACGACCCCCGATAGCCGAGAGGCGCTGGAATTGCTTCTTATCCTCCGGCAACCGGGGAAACGGAGATTCGCCCCACTTCCTGGCCAGCTTTTCCAGCTCACTCCCAAACAGCAGCGAGCCTTTAAAGGGCATTTTTAGTAAGATTAGTTTAGGAGGCTGCATCAGTGGACCAATTCGGCAACCATAGCTAATAAGACGGCAGTGGCTTCCCTAACTGCTCCGGAATTCACCCCAGAATAATCTAGAGAGAGAAGCAGACACGAACGTGCCACAAGAGCGCAACAGGAAGCAACCTGTAAAGTCATGTGTGGAAGAGACCAAGGTGCAGGGAAGAGGGATTCAGTTTTGTAAGGAACTGGGGAAACCTTTGGGGAAGGGGGAGACTTTTCTGAAAGGAATGGTCTCCCCCTTAACCAGGGTGGAACCAGACTGCTGGCGCTAACTTTCAAAAAGGAGATAGAGCAGCTTTTACACTAGAACAAGGGGGAAAGCCGACAGTCGCTCAGCAGCACCTGGTGTGGAGGGGTACGGCATGACTGGGGGCGAGGGCGCAAGGCGGAAGGATTGCCTAGGGCACCTAATACCTTTGCACCGGCCCCGCTTCCAGGATCCTCAGCTGGTAGAAATGCAAATCAAATAGCAAAGGCAACCAATGAAGAAAGTGAGGACTCTGATGTTGACATTATCATCCATCTGGGAACCAATGACCTTGCTAGAAACAACAGAGAGATTTCCAGGCTCCGGGCAAGCAGATTGGGCACAATGTGCAGAGGCGTTACCTGCTCATGGAGAGGCTAAGCCGAATAGATAACTTCAATGCACGGCACAAAACCTGGTGCAAGGAAGAAAGCTTGGGATATACTCGGGGCTGGGGCCGTGTATGGAACCGTAAGAGGCTCTACGTCAAAGACGGCTTACATCTGTCTGTAAAAACAGAAACCCCGCAATGACTGTCCTAGAAACACGAAAATCAACCACAAAGAAAGGCACCGATTCAAACAAAAATCAAAGCATAACCCCAATACTCTGCAGATATGAGAATCAAGAACTGGGGTGTCAGCAAGCCCGGTGCAGGTCTAAGATCTCCCTTAGAAAAGAGATTACCCAGACGACTCAGTCCCCGCCCCGCAGACCGAGAACAGTCACATTCATTTTTTTTTAAGCATCGTTTTTAACTGCAAATAAAAAAAAATTACCTTTGGGCAAAAATATAGTTAAACACATTGACGAAAGCGAAGCAAACCCCGACCTCAGCTGGCGTTTTGGATCTCCTGCATCAGGGGGACTTAACTCTTATGTAGAATCTTCCAGCGTGATCGCTGTGACTGGATCCGCAGACCTCCGTATCTTCCTGAAAGAGGCCGATCTGGATCTCAAAGGAGGTGGCTGAAAAGAAATAAAGGCAAAAAGATCAGCGTTCAGGAAGAATAAAAAGGATCCCAGAAAGAGGAACGCAGGGAAGAGGGAGCCAAAGAAAGAAATCAGGAAAGCAAAAGGCCAAGTGAAGGAAAGGATTGTCAAAGAGATAAAGCGAGGTGACAAAACATTCTTCAGATACGTCAGAGAAAGAAGGGAGGCCCGAAGTGGTATAGTGAAGTTGAAAGGTGACAAGGAATAATGTAGGAAAGACATGGCAGAAATATTAAACAAATACTTCAGTTCGGTGTTCACTAGAGAAGACCCTGGAGAAGGACCCTCACTAGTTAACAAGACTGTGGATGGGGTTGGAGTAGGTGTAACTCCATTTACAGAAGAGAATGCCTGGGAAGAGCTAGGAAAACTGAAAGTGGACAAGGCCATGGGGCCTGATGAGGTTCATCCCAGGATACTGAGGGAGCTCAGAGATGTGCTGGTGGGTCCGCTGTGTGACCTGTTCAATAGATCCCTGGAAACAGGAGTGGTGCCAAGTGATTGGAGAAGAGCGTGGTGGTCCCACGTCACAAGAATGGGAGCAGAGAGGAGGATGGAAACTACAGGCTGGTTAGCCTCACCTCGGTGGTGAGAAAAATAATGGAGAGGGAGACTCTGTTGAGTCTACAGTCTACAATCAGAAGGGTTGCTGGATCCAAGACAGCATGGAGTCACCAGGGGAAGTCACCAGCATGGAGTCACCAGGGGAAGGTCCCGCAGACAAATTTGATTACGTTTTTTGATTGGGTGACTAAGGAATTGGATCAAGAAAGAGCGTTCAATGTGATCTACTTGGATTTCAGCAAAGCTTTTGATACGGTCCCACACAGGAGACTCGTGAATAAAATGAGAAGCTTGGGAGCGGGCGCCAAAGTGGTGATATGGATTACAAACTGGTTGACTGATAGGAGTCAGCGGGTAATATTAAATGTGAATCTACTCTAAAGAGAGAGCGGTGTTAAGTGTAGTGCCACAAGGATCGGTGTTGGGATCGGTTCTGTTCAATATATTTGTGAGCGACATTGCGGACGGGATAAAAGGTAAGGTTTGTCTATTTGCAGATGACACTAAGATCTGCAACAGAGTGGACACGCCGGAAGGAGTGGAGAGAATGAAAAGAAGTAAGGAAGAGCCACTGAGGAGTACATTAAAGGCCGGTGTAGTTTGCTTTCCTATAGGACGATCTCGGTGAGCAGACAGTTACATCAAGGGACTGTGACAAGCTACAAATAAACTGAGCAGCTTAGTTACAGGCCCTAAAGGTATCGACTGGATTGGAAAGGGGGGCGTAACCCAGGGTATGCCCGAGGGATTGGTCAGTCAGCAATATCGCAGAAGGGCTATTGGGATAGTTTGCCTTTTGGCGGGAGATACAGAAGCCTGCAGCAAGGTAGACACCCTGGAAAATGTGGAAAACGTGAAGATGCACTTAATGAAGCTTGAGGAACCGTCTAGGGTCTGGCAGCTAAAACTTAATGCTAAAAATACACAGGGGCACCAAATCTGGTATGCAGACAAAAGTAGGAAGCACAGTATTGGGTTGAGGGTCTTACCTGCAAAAAAAGAGTGGGATGAGAGGATAATCCTATCTGCTTATCTTAAAGGGGGACAAAGTGACAGCAGAAGCAAGAAGGATGTGCAGATGCATTTGCAACAGTAATTATTTACCTGGGCAAATCAAATATGCACATATTATGGGATACTTGTACCTGTACCCCGCAGCGTAAGCAGGTATAAAGGCTTGTGCATGAATAATGTACACGTAATGCAATGAAAACAGCTATTTGCATGCACTGAGCCCGCATACTTTTCCCATTTTCCTATTTTTTTTTTTTTTAAATATACGACTGTGTATCTTACACGCAAAAATAATGGAGCATTTCCTTGCATAAAATCCAATTTATGCGCATAAGTCAAAATTCTTTTTAAGACGTGTGTAATTGAAATTAGCAGTTCACCAGTTACTCCTTCTCTAAGCCAACAAGACTCTCCCGGTTCTTCACCCAGACCTCTCACCCAGCCAATACTACACAATAAACATGTTTGCTATCACTTACGCAAGATAATTAGCAGGTGTACAATTGCACAAGTTGCTAAATCAATGCATATCAATGCTTCTTCAATAACAACTTACACATGAAACTGTTGGCCTTGCCTCAGCACGCCCGCCTTTTATTTTTAACTCTCTCTGTGTGTGCAGGAACCCTAAAATACTCATGTACTTTTGATGTTTAGGAAATTGCAGTTACACGACTATAGGCTAATCACGTGTTTATTTGACTGATATTTTCTACATGTCCTTTTCAAATGAGTGTGCCTTACATCAGACTTCTAGGCTTGCACGTAGGGTCACTACTGAAAATGCTGCCTCTCCCTCTACAGCTGCATCCTTATCTGAAGAACGTGCACTTTAAGAACGTTCTGGGAGAAGAGATGGTTTTGGATCAAAACGGCAACCTCATCATTGGCTACGATATCCTAAATTTAGTCTATCTACCCAATAGGACAACGACTTCAGAAATTGTTGGAAATTACAATCCTAACGCTCCCTCTGGGCAAGAGTTCACCATCAACGAGAAGGCAATCGTCTGGGACAGCGCATTCACCCAGGTCAGAACTAAGTAAGACCAGGACATGAGAGAAGACAGCAGGGGAAAATGTTTCAAGTCAATGGAGAGCTCGGAGATGTTGATTCAGTTTTAAGGGTAACAAGGAGCACTGATTGCACAAGACATCCCCAAAGCAACCCGAATGTATGAATCCAGGTCAAAGCTTCTTGTATATTTTCTTTAAAAGAACCAAATAGGGCTCATTCCTCGCCTTCAAATGCCAGCGAATAGCTTAGCAATGATCTCATAAAAGCAAACGGCCCGAGATGACTCCTGACTAAAAAGAAATGTAACACCGAGTTTAAAAATCTAAACCCTGGAGTTATATCCTTTACACAGATATTTTTCTCCATATTTAGATTCCTCCACAATCCAAATGCAGCGAGAGCTGCTCTCCTGGCTACAGGAAGTTACCTAGAAGGGGAGAGCCCGTCTGCTGCTACGACTGCATTCCCTGCCCAGATGGAGAGGTCGCCAACCAAACAGGTGGGTGATTATCGTGCAGCATGGCTACAAGTGATTCTAATATCAATCTCAAGCTGCCGCCACGCCGGCTACATTCAACTGGGGGCTTTTATGTTCAATATGTTTTATTGAGTGGTCAAGCACACAAGGCAAACATGTAACATATGTAACCAGGGTAATGAATACAAAACCACAATATCAAGAAAACCTTATACAATATTCTTACCCATGAGGATGACTACCACTATCAACATTTTCTCCCCTTATAGACCATAGAACTACCCCATGTTACCTTCTCCCCCAAACAAACTTCTGTTACAACCAATACAAAGGAAACATGCCCCCCCTCCCTCTCTCATACCCCGTTCCCATCCCACAGAGACCTAAAGCCAAGAAACATAAAAGTCCAGTTGCGATCCACCACCTGTAAACTCAATCATTGAGGACCAGACTCCATGCTCTATGTGGCAGTTTTTGAAGATAGGCTTCCCACGTCTGCAGGAAGAGTTTCCGGAGCCTTGGCGACGTTTTGGAAGCCAAATGTTCATATTGCATCAAGCGATGAAATTGTAGTCTCCAGGTTCCAAATGATGGTCCCGTTTTTTCTCTCCAATTAAGCAAGATCACTTTTTTTTCCCACGAGGCCAGCTTTTTTAATCAGAGCCCTGAGGCTTGGATTAGGTACTAAAAAGCGTGTGACACAGTGAAATAACCACAAATACGGCGAATGAGGTAAGCGTGCCGCCACCAATAATGCTAAGTAGGCAGTAATTTGTTGCCAATACCTTTGCGAGTACTGACAATCCCAAAAGACGTGAGCAAATGTCCCCTTCCCGTTACCACAACGTGGACATTGATCTGAGTCCGCTAACCCCACCTTGAAGGCGATGTGGGGAGAAATATAAGCCCTGCGTAAACATTTGAGGTGCATCTCACGAAAGTACATATTACTGGTGACCGATATGACCCCCCTCACACTGCCCGCAAAAATACGGGTCGTCACCTGAAAACTGCTCTCTCTATTCCAACGATCCACAGAAATCGCATATGAGTCCTTAGGGGACATTTTAGCCAACCCCCGGTAATACGTGGATAGAGATGGTTCCTTAGTGGAATCTAACTTAAGGAAGCCATCAATCGCCTGAAAGGTCACCAGGTGTTGTTCGGGGTTTCCCAGGGATCTAACATAATGACCCAGTTGCATGTAGCCAAAGCAATGTGAGGCTGGTATCCCATAAATCTCTTGTAAGCTCTCAAAGGGCATATAAACCCCTGCCGCATCCAACACATGTCCCAAATATGTGACCCCCTTCGTCCACCAACTGGCGAAGTAGTTGGTAGTGGACCCAGGTGTAAAATCCGGGTTTCCCCGTAGAGCGGTTAAATACGTGCAGTGTGGGGGCACTCCCAAAATTTTAGTGAGATGCCCCCACGTCCCACGCAGAGGTCTCACCAACGGGTGATTAGTCAACAAGGGTGATATCTTGGTACCTTCGGCCATGAGAACAAAGCTTAAAGCCAGGGAATTGGTAAAGGTGTTTTCTGCCAAAACATTAATGCATGAAGATTTCCTCAGTAGCCATCCTCTGATTATACGCAGAGTCGCCACAAACCCATAGTTGTACAAGTTAGGGAGCCCCATACCACCCGCTACCCAAGGCTGCTTTAACCAACGTAAAGGTATTCGTGCTTTCCCCCCTTTCCAAATAAAGTGACGTATTAGCTGATCCACCTTTTTGAGATCTCGGGAGAGCAGCAACAGGGGATAATTCTGTAAGACATACAGCCACTTGGGCAACATTACCATCTTGAATAGTGCAATTCTACCACACAGCGAGAGGGGCAAATTGTGCCACCCTGAGAGCTTTTCCTGCGTAATTTTCAAGAGGGGCTGAATGTTCAACGAGTATATATTTTGTATATTTGTTGCAATATGTATACCCAAATACTTAATGGACCCCTTAGCCCACTTCAGGGGGAAGGATGGGCCCCAATTATCCCTTAGGGATTCCGGAAACGCCAGCGCTTCAGATTTATTCCAATTGATTCGCATGCCAGATAGTGCGGAATACTGAGTGTATAATCCAAGGAGGTACTGCAACGAGCGCGCAGGGGAGGTAAGAAACAAGAGGACATCATCAGCAAATGCCGCATACTTGAATATCTCCTTCTGACTCCCATTTCTAAATTGTATGCCCCTAATTCCAACATGGGCCTGTATGGCCCACAAAAAGGGTTCTAGAGTCAGCAAAAAAAGCAAGGGTGATAGAGGGCAGCCCTGTCTAGTCCCCCGCTCTACCAAAAAGGGCTCAGTCAGCCCCCCATTTACCTGAAGACAGGCCTCTGGCTTATTATATAGCAGTTCAATTGCTTGAAAGAAGAACCCACTAAACCCCATTAAGTGCAGCATATGATACATAAATCCCCATTCAACCCTATCGAAGGCCTTTTCTGCGTCCAGACTAATCACTAAGTATGGGTCCTCTACCCTATTGCATAGTGCCATGGCCAGTGTTACCTGTCTAATGTTGCGCAAGGCATACCTCTGTTTAACAAAACCCACCTGCCCCGGTTCTATTAAATAAGGCATAACATTCCCCAATCGTTCTGCAAGTACCTTAGCCAAGATCTTATGGTCTACATTCAACAGGGATATGGGGCGATATGACTCCGGAAGCATGGGGTCCTTGCCCGGTTTGGGGATCAGGGTAACATATGCTTGGTTGCCATTAAACGGGAAAGCCCCTAGGGTTATTAAAGAAGTAAACACTTGAGGCAACAATTTCACCAGGGGTTCCCTAAGACACCTATAAAATTCTGCACTGTATCCGTCCAGACCGGGTGCCTTCAAGGGACTCATGTTTTGTATAACTCTAGAAACCTCCTCCTCTGAGATCGGCTCATTAAGGTAACGACTAAATTCCAGAGTCAGAGAAGGAAGATGAAATGATTCCCCAAAGGTGTCCCATTGGGTGCTATCCCACCCTTCAGACTTATATAGCTTAGTGTAATATTCAAAGAACAGTCGTTGTATACCCTCAGTATCCGTTACCAGGTGATGTTGCGCATCCCGAAGGGCATGCACTTGCCTAGACCCCCTGGCCACTTAAACCAACTTAGCCAGCAACTTGCCCGTTTTTTGGCCATACAGAAATAGTTTATATCGATAATATAAGAGACTCTTTTTTGCTCGCTGATGGATTAGAGTATTGATAGCTGATTGTAGGGTAAAATACTGTTCCCTATTCCCTTTAGTAGACTTCATGAGAAGCGTCCGTTTAGCTTTCTGCAACTGTACCGTCAACTGAAGAAGTTGTTTGTCTAACGCTTTTCTCCTATGCGCTACAAAGGAGATAATTTCCCCCCTTAGCACCACCTTGGCTGTATTCCAAAATAAAACAGGGTCCTCTTTGTGTAGTGCATTTGACTCCTCAAAAGCCGCCCACTTCTCCTTCAAATATTGCTGAAATGCAGAAAACTCTGCCAAAAAATATGGATATCACCAAATATAAGTAGTAGAGCGCTGGGAGGAGTTATTAAGGGCCAGCCAAATTGGTGCATGGTCTGATATAACCACATCCTCAGTTCTGGTCTCATTGACTTTGAAAAAACTATGGGAACTCATTAATATATAATCTAGCCGTGCATGTGAGCCATGCGCCCTAGATATGTGTGTAAACTCCTTTTCCATAGGATGCAAGGTCCTCCACACGTCTATAAGATGTAAGGACAACTCCAACATTTGGATTCCCTTACTAGGCCCCCCTTGAGATGTGGCCGCAGACTCTCTGTCTTGATGGGGATCTTTAACTGCATTGAAATCTCCCCCCACAATTATCATGTCATCAATATATGGTAACAGTAGCGCCTGCACTTCCTGAAAAAAGGATGCCCTGTAAACATTGGGAGCATAAACATTACAGATAATCATAGGAGATTGATTATACCGTCCCTCTAGTATCAGGTACCGCCCCTCCGGATCTTTGAACTCCCTCATAATCTGTATGGGCGAAGATCTCCGAATCAAAATGGCAACCCCCGCAGAATGGGAGGTACCCGAGGCATAGTGGACTCCCCGGACTCCCCCCACCCAACGCTGCTTTAATTTTTCATGCTCTACGGGACTGAGATGCGTCTCTTGCAATAAAGCCAGATCCACCTTATTTTTGTTTAATGCTTGCAATATCTTAGACCTTTTGATGGGCAAGTTAATACCCCCCACATTCCAGGAAAAAATAGAGAAATTATTTGTACTCATGGTGGCTCAAACATGCAAGGTGTGCATACATGTACAACTTGCTTTGAGGGAGAGGGGAGTCTCCCAGCTGAACTCACCCCCCCAAAAACTGATGCAAGGCCTGTCTCACCCCAGACCGTCATCACAACTAGAACAACCAAAACATAGCTCAAGATCTCTGTCAGCCCTCCCCCCCTCCCCCCCACCTTCCCAACCCTCATCCGAATCCCCCGCCCCCCACCCCCCAGCCCATCTCCCCACTTACTCCAACTACATTGAACCCCCATCTCCACTAACTGATTAGTGGGCCGAGAACACTACAACCCCCCCCACCCCCCTCATCCATCCACATTTCCATTCTAGCATAACAGGGACCATACATAACAAGGTATACAATGACTTTTTAACTTAGCTAAGTGCCAACAAAAACCAGCATGTGTAGGTAACAGTAAAAAGTCCAGTCACTGAAATGTCTGTTGTACCTAACACTAAACCAGGCACAGGTAATTTACCAATGCCCGGCTGCAAACCTTAACCAACCAGCCTCTACATTGTCGTTGGAGATCACTCCGAAGTATGCAGGGTGCTTGTATCCCTCAGAGGCCTCCGTGGGAGCTGGATTGGGTCGCATCGCTCAGCTCCCCACGGTGCAAGTTGCAGTCTGATTAGCCGCCAACCCGGCCCAAGGATCCACGTCCAGAGCGCCCCACCATGCGAAACTGTAGTAGGCTTTAAAACAACTGAAACGTGAACATATAGTCCAATAGCGGCCTTAGGCGCTCAGCAGGTAGTGGTCCATTGTGAACACCATGGCTCCATTAAGCATTGATCAATTGATACATCTTCCCAAGTGACATTGGTGATCAATCAGCATCCCCCGGTACCGGCGCCGGCAGTGACTGTATATACTGCTTTATAGCGACCGCGTCATTAAACCATCTGGCCCCCTGCGTCGTCTGCACTCGCACCCGGGCTGGATATACCAATGCTGCTCTGATGCCCCGGTTGTACAATTGGGAGCAGTAGGGGGCCAAAATCCTGCGCTGCTGCGAGACCGCTTGGGAAAAATCTTGAAAGATCAGCACCTGTGAGTTTTCATAGGTCGGTTTTGCTCCCTGCTGCACTGCTCGGATGATTGCCGCTTTATGCGCATAATTTAAGATCTTAGCAATAATGACTCTAGGCTTAATCTGGTCATCCCTTTTCGGCCCGAGGCTGTGCGCACGCTCCACGTGAAGAGCCCCCGAGAGCCCAGAGAGGCTCAGTGTCGTCGGCAGCCATCCCTCCAAAAAACCAGATAGCTGAGCTTCCACTAAGTGCTCCGGGAGGCCGACCAGCCGGATGTTTGCCCTCCTCGAACGATTCGAGGTCTTCCACTTTCAGGGCCTGTTTAGCCATGGCTTGTTTTAACGCCGCTATCTCTTGCTGAGCCACATGAAGGTCGTCTTGATTGGCCGAGACCCTATGCTCAATATCGGCACACCGCCGTTCAAAGCCCACCAACCCAGACGTTAGCTCTTGTAGTTGTGCCGAAATTCTTTGTAACTCCGGTCCAAGTGCCGCTAGTACCGCCGCCATTAATTCCGCCGTGGGGCTCTGAGGTAACGAACCTGGGTCGGCTGCACCAGCGGCCATCTCCGAAGTGGGGTCTGGGGTTCGGGCCTTCTCACACTCCTTCTCTTTCTCCTTTTTTCCTGTACGCGTCGCCATCGCTGGTAATGTTGCCGTGCAGGGTCGCTAGCAGGGGCACCCGGTAAATCGTGAGAGTGATGCAATTTTTTATGTTAGGATGTGGATGGATGGTGAGGCCCGAGCGCAGAGGCAAGAGCTCACATCCGCTCTCGCCAACAGGTCACGTGATCTCCACTGTTTGCATTTAAGAGCTCATGGTGGTCAGAGGCTCTCTGATTAGACGCCCTGTCTGCTCCACGCCGTCACTCTCTTCCTCGATTATGGTTAGATAATGCTTATTATAGGTAATATGGTAAACCCGTATGTAGACTCTGCTTTCCCACAAAAATAGGTCTGGTAGCAGTGTCTCTCTGAGACTGCTATGTATGCTATCCTGTAAAGATGGCCACCTCAAAGTACAGCTGCGAGCTAGATTAGCGTGCTCCTGCAGCACCCCCGCTCCTTCCAACGGATCCTGTGACTGCTGCACCTTATAGCCTGCTCTCCCCTCCGTCTCTCCCCAACCTCACCACCCCACCAGCGCTCCCAGGGTCTTTGCAGCCTCCCCCGACTGTTAGTTTGTAAAGTCTGCTCTATTTATGTGTCTTCTGCTCTGTAAACGTGCAGCTGCAATGTGAAACCGGAGCGGAGGGGGGGGAGGAAGGGGAGAGGGACCCCAACACCAAGTCACCTGTTTTTCCCGCGGTGCTCGCCGCCACAGCAGTAAGTACTGATCAGAATGTGGTTTGTGCTGTCTTTGGAGCTGCTGTTGTCACTTAATATGTGCCCGGAATTCGCCCGCTCCAGCGGGCTGACCGTTTACTCACATGCGGCAAGATGGCGGTCGGGAAAGCAGGCTGCTGAATCTTCTTTGCGGCTACACGTGTTCCCCTCCACGCAAATTGACCGTTTTTGCTGGCGATTTTAATCCGGCCTGCGTGCTGGGGCTGCCGCCGCAATAACTCGCCTGATCAAAACAAAATTTCAGGAGGAATTGAGGAGGCTGATTATTTTCTGTTCGGAGCCTCAGACTCAAGAGGCCATCTTCTGCTGCGGCAAACAGCGCCCCCCAACTGGGGGCTTTTAATCGTCTGCAGGACACTCAAAGAGTGGCGAGGAGCGTCAAGTATGTAACTCGTTCTGCGCCACATTTTTGTTACGCCACTAAAAAACTCTCATCATCGGTTCTGAGTCCTAAGAACATAAGAAGCTGCCATATTGGGTCAGACCGAGGGGTCCATCGAGCCCAGCATCCTGTTTCCAACAGTGGCCAATCCAGGCTACAAGTATCCGGCAGGATCCCAAACACTAAATAAATAGATCCCAAGCTACTGGTGCCGGTAATAAGTAGTGGCAGCTCCCAGGGAAGGTAACTTTCAAACCGGCGCGCCGGCGCACATGCGTGCGCGTTTGTCTGCCCGCACCCAGAGCCACAGCTGTTTTATAACATGCATGTGGCTATGTGCACTTAATTTTAAGTGGGCACACGCCTACGAATGACACGTCTGCCACGATAACAAGCAAGCATAAAAACCAGGAACAGAGCAACCCGAAACGATAGCAGCAAGTCGACATCTGCGGAATAACAAAGAAGCAGCAAGCCTCAGGACTAGTTTAGCATGAATATGTGTAAGGACGCTGAGCGTCCACAAACAGCAGGACACTCGCACATCCCACATGCATGCCACACAAAATCAGCAAGTTCTCCTACAAACATCACCGACACCAGTGAGTGTGGAAACCCAATCGTTTTAAATGGTCTTTAAGCGATACAGTCAAAAGATCGTAAAGAGACGTCCAAGCTAGCTTATAGTCATTAGGCAATTCCCCGTGCGTGCATAACACATCTAATCTTTCTATATGCATCCAGGCAGCCATGACATTAAATCACGGTGCAAGAGGAGGAGGATCCAAACGTTCAATATACAGCAAAAAGCCACTAATACGCCCACATACACAAGGAGGTGGGTATATGTGTTACGAGCGCGCGCGGGCGCTGTCGTCTCGAGCTGGTGGTGAGCCCTTGGGCCACGGCGAAAGCTAGGGAGGAGCCCCAGCCACACCGTGGGAGGTGAGCTGGGCAGGCATGGTGAGCCAGGCGGGTACAGAAGCAGGCACAGAGTCTGACCCTCAGCCGGACCTGCACGCCCATGGCAACCAACACTGGAAGTTGATTGATGAACGGTCCTCCGACTGTTCCCGGCCCTTTCGGACCTGCCGCTGGGAACGGCAATGGGCAGCAGGCCGGACAGAGGCGAGGGCAGACAGAGTCCTTTACACTGAAGACGTCAGACGGGGGCTGAAGCAGACATCCAAGACAGGCTGAAGCAAGACGTTGGAGACATCAGGGCAAGGACTGAAGCGAGACATTGTAGAAGAGGGCAGGAAAGGTCCAGGCGAGCAGGAACTCCGATGCTGGGATACTGACATCCAAAGCCCCTTCGGCTGGCAGGAACAGAAGCTCAAGAGCCCGGGGGACGAATCCCTCCTGTTGGCCACTCCAGGGCCCAACAGGACAGAAGGCTCAGGAACCAGACGAAGACACAGGGCAGAACAACCGGAACTGGAACAGGAACGGAATCAGGCAGCTTCAGGAACAGACATCAAGGCAAGGTCAGGAACAGACATCAAGGCAAGGTCAGGACAAGGAGCCATCAATACATGGAGGACCTGGAGCGGCAAGGTTACAGGCGACTGTAATGCTCAATCTGCAGGCCAGTTGCAAATGACAAGGAAGTCCTTATATACTGGAGGTAGAAGGCAACTCCCTAGGAGGAGCTTGCCAGGACCGCCCCTCACTGGTCCTATAAATAAGGTGGAGAGCTGCGGGCCGGCCCCTAGGAGAAGGGCGTCGCCGAACAGGAAGTCCAAACGCTGGCATGCAAGCCACAGGCACAGCTAGGCCTCTCAGGCTTGGAGCAAGTCCCGGATGGAACACAGGCGAGGCCCTGGCTTCGGAGCGGCCTCCGGTGGAAGGTGAGAGACCACCTGTAGCGCAGCAACAGGGGGGATCGTAACAGTATGAAATAGAGGAGACCCCAGGAACCAAAAAAAAACGGCCATCAAAGGAAAGACGAGCCCCAGTAACTATGAACCAGAGAGAAAACCTCCTCCCAGAAAGGGAAAAAAATATCTTAGGACATAGGAGAAATTTATGAATTAAAGAATCGATTCTGCATTGGGGACAAGAATCAGAATGAGTTATGCCAAATTTATCAATGCAATTATTTATAATATAACTCCTGAAATTTAGCATCCAGGCAAAGTTTTAAACAAGATTGAAAGCAAAGACTAAATATCATTGGCAGAAATATTAAGACCAGGAGTGTGCAAGATCAGTCAGTAAATCAGGATTCATCTTATATAAGCGAAGTTTATAGCACCAAGATAACCTATCTGACCTTTTCCCCATTGATCGCATGATCACTACCAAAGAGTCCGAATGAAAGAACCCTGGATAAGACCATGGCAGATGACAAACACAACGTCGGGCCTGTAAAAACCCACAGAAATGAGATCTGGAAATCTGTTATTTATATATCATACAGTTGTTCAAACAAACAAACAAAAAGACATTGATCATCTAAACAATACACATTCCCTGTCCCTGCCATATTTGAAACTGGCAACTGTACCCGTTCTACGCCCGGGTGGCGAGCCTTTTTATTGGCACATCTGCTCTTGTTTTGAGCCGAATTTCCCTAGAAATTCACTGTAAGAGTGTCCCTTCCACATACACACACCCTCATGCAGGCTCCCTCACTCTCTGGCACACACACACATCCCCTCATATAGGCTCCCTCTCTGAAACCCACACTCAAGCATCCCGTGCACTCCCCCTCTTACCAACCAAGCTGTCTCTCGCACTCCCCACACCCCCTCTCCTCTCTCACACACACATTCTCTCTCACCAGCATCCCCTCCCCTCATATAGGCTCCCTCTCTCTGAAACCCACAGTCAAGCAACCCCCCACCCACCCTCTCTTACCTCCCATGCTGTCTCTGACACCCTCCCCACTCCCTCTCACCAACCATGCTCTCTGTCACCCCCCCCCCCCCCTCACACACACATGCTCTCTCTCAAACCCTCCACACTCCCTCTCACCAACCATGCTCTCTGTCACCCCCCTCTCTCACACACACATTCTCTCACTGGCATCCCCCACATGGTCTCTCTCACACCCTCCCCACCCCCTCTCACCAACCATGCTCTCTGTCACCCCCCCCCCCCCCTCTCACACACACATTCTCTCACTGGCATCCCCCACATGGTCTCTCTCACACCCTCCCCACCCCCTCTCACCATCCATGCTCTCTGTCACCCCCCCCCCCCCCTCTCACACACACATTCTCTCACTGGCATCCCCCACATGCTCTCTCTCAAACCCTCCCCACCCCCCTCTCACCAACCATGCCCTCTGTCACCCCCTCTCACACACACACACATTCTCTCTCACCAGCATCCCCCCATGCTCTCTCTCACACCCTCCCCACCCCCTCTCACCAACCATGCTCTCTGTCACCCCCCTCTCTCACACACACATTCTCTCTCACCAGCATCCCCCCATGCTCTCTCTCACACCCTCTCCACCCCCTCACCAACCATGCTGCTTGTCACCCCCCCTCTCTCACACACACATTCTCTCTCACCGGCATCCCCCCCCCCCCATGCTCTCTCTCAAACCCTCCCCACCCCCTCTCATCAACCATATTCTGTCACACCCCCCCCCCCCCCCCCATTCACACACACAGACATCCTCTCTCACCGGCATCCCTCCTCAGGCTCTCTCACACCCTTCCCACCCCCTCTCACCAACCATGCTCTCTGTCACCCCCTCTCTCACATACACATTCTCTCTCACCAGCATCCCCCATGCTCTCTCATACCCTCCCCACCTCCTCTCACCAAACATGTTGTCACTCCCCTCTCACACACACATATTCTCTCTCACCAGCATCCCCCCATGCTCTCTCACACCCTCCCCACCCCCTCTCACACACACATTCTCTCTCACCAGCATCCCCATATGCTCTCTCTCACACCCTCCCCACCCCCTCTCACCAACCGTGCTCTCTGTCACCCGCCCCCCTCTCTCACACACACATTCTCTCTCACTGGCATCCCCCTCATGCTCTCTCACACTCTCCCCACCCCCTTTCACCAACCATGCTCTCTGTCACCCCCCTTCCTCACACACACATTCTCTCACCGGCATCCCCCCCATGCTCTCTCAAACCCTCCCCATCCCCTCTCACCAATCATGCTCTGTCACTCTCCCCTCAGACACACATTCTCTCTCACTAGCATCCCCCCCATGCTCTCTCTCACACCCTCCCCACCCCCTCTCACCAACCATGCTGTCTGTCACCTCCCCCTCTCTCATACACACATTCTCTCTCACCGGCATTCCCCCCCCCATGCTCTCTCTCTCAATCCCTCCACACCCCCTCTCACCAACCATGCTCTCTGTCACCCCCCTCTCTCACACACACATTCTCTCTCACCGGCATCCCATCCCCCCATGCTCTCTCATACCCTCCCCACCCCCTCTCACCAACCATGCTCTCTGTCACCCCCTCTCACACACACATTCTCTCTCACTGGCATCCCCCCATGCACTCTCTCAAACCCTCCCACCAACCATGCTCTCTGTCACCCCCCTCTCTCACACACACATTCTCTCTCACCGGCACCCCACCTGCCAATTCTGTCTCTCACACCCTCCTCTGTCACAGGCATGCCGTGGGACCCGCGCCATTGGCAGCGAAGATGAAGGCAAGGCGCGCTGCCCACCGCGAAGAGGAAGTCCCGGCACGGCGTTCAAGGCACACGGGAGCCTTCCATTTTAGGCTTGATCAGTAAATAGCAGCGGAGACCCCGGCATGCTGCAAACAGAGTGCATCCCGCGGCACAGGCTCCAGTCACAGCGAAGATGAAGGGCCAGGCACGCTGATCGCAGCACATGGGGGCCTTCCCTTTTTGCCATGAAGGGCGCGCCGTGCCTCCATCTTCGCTGCGAATGGAGCGTGTGCTGCTGGACGCATTCCATTTGCAGCATGCCAGGGTCTCCTCTGCAATTTTCTGTCTGTCCACGATGTCCGCTGTCCTTGGGGTTTGAGGGAGGAATCTTGTGCAGTATCTCTTGGCCGTGCGAGCACTGACAGACAGCATTATAGCGCCATTTATCGGCGGGCTGTGAACCATGCTGCCCGCTATAGCGAGCACTGATGGACACCAAGCCCAATATATTATAGATATCCTACCTCGCAAACCCAGAGAAAATTGTGGGTTACCAACTAGTGGTAACACGCCCAATGCTTCAGAGGGATCGCTCCAAAGCTTGCAATAAATAACGTCACGCAAGCTGAACAGGTTGAAACAGCAAGGTTGTCGCAATTCATCCGGTGGTTCACCGTCAGGAGTATGCAGCCAACCAAAGAGAGAGAACGCCGATTTAGCAGCTACTAAAAAAATAGCAGTGATCCACTCCCACAAAAAAAAAAACGTAATTGACAAGTGACATTATAAATTCTAATATCAGGTAAGTTCAGATCTCCATAAGATTTAGGACACATCAGTTTAGTATAGCTAATTCTAGATCTCTTACCCCGTCATAGGAAGTGGACGATTATGTATTTTGGGTATGCTATATCTTTATTTGGGATCCAACACGGCACTATTTTTATTCTGTATAGTAGCTTAGAGAATATTACCATTTTATATAAAGCACATCTACCAAGCAAGGTAAGTGGTAGATCCACCCAGGCTTGTAGTTGAGATTGAATTTCTGTAAATAGAGATTTGCAGCATAAGGCAAAGGTTTATCCCTAGTAACCTAGATACTAAATATTTCAACTTATTCAGTGACCAGCTAAGAGGAAATTCTCCCCTCCAGTTTAATCTTGTAGAATCATCTAATGCCAAAACCTCAGACTTGTAAAATTAATCCTCAACCCTGCAAAACTACCAAACACAATAAAAAGATCCATTATATGAGATAGAGAGACAGAAGGATTGCCAATTTGTCATCTGCAAATAAACATATATCATATTTGGAAGAGCTGAATATAAACCCCTTAGCTACCTCTGAGGACTTAAGCTTAAGTGCCAAAGATTCGACAGTTAACAGGTATAATAACGGCGATAGCGGGCAGCGTTGATGGGTGCCACAGTGTAATTAATTGAGAGATTGACCCGTTGATTCTTAACAGAGCCTGAGGAAAGGCATATAATAGATGGTAATTAAAGAAAGATTAGCCCTCTGTGGAAAAAAAAATGATTATACATATCTAGCAGAGGTGGCAAAACTTTGGTAGAAAGCAGTTTGCAAAATTCAGAGCCAAAACCATCCAGGCCAGGCATCTTAGCTAATTTCAAGGATTTAATGTCAAATTCAATTTCACTTATTGTTACTGAAGCATTTAAAGATTTTAAATGAGCAATTTACTATGAAACCAATAGAATTTTTGAATCATCCTTTGATGTAAGAGTCGATTTAAAGTGTTCCTGACGTCTAACGTATGAGACTTAAGTCTCAGTTTGGAAATGATCCACATAGGAAGCTCTGAGAGCGGGTCAGTTACTTCGCTAGTCGCAAAACCTCTCAGCATGGCAGGCTTTATGTTTGCTGGTTTCATAGGAAATTATCTCAACCCCTGTGTAGCCCGCTTCCCCAAAAACACCAGGAGCAACCTCAGGAGATGAATCTCACTCAGCAGAGAAATGCACTCTGTTTCTCATCCAGCCCCCTCCCCTCCAGGCAGCACACAGGGAAGAGGAGAGGAGGGGGAGTGAGCCTGCGACAGATGGAGCAAAGGTGGATCATTTTGGGGAGATTAGAAGGGGACCATGGAGGGTGGGAAGAGAGGCTGGGGAATGAGAGGGGAAATCGGCTGAGGAGTGTATGCCTGTATGTGAGAGAGAGGGGTATATGGGTAGGGGGCCATGTTCATGTATACACGTGTGTATATGTCACATTGGGTGGCATGTCAGAGGATGCAAGGAGAAGCAGGACGGGAGCAGGGTAGGGACACTCCAATACAAAACCTCCCTCCTGTCCTACCTCTCCCTTCTTCCCAGATCCTGAACCCCACTCCCCAACTCTTCCTACTCCAAGAACCTCCCCCACTCTCTCTTCTCCATCCCAGATTCCTAATCTTCCTCATTCCTTATCACTTTCCTCCCCCTTTCTCCTCACCCCATTCCTGATCTTCCTCCCTTCCTCTCCCCATCCAAGGTCTCCTCCTTGTACTGATACATGAGATCACTTTTCTGCACAATTAAAATAAATTATACTAACTATACTAATAAACAGACTGTAAATCTAAACTCACTTTTATAAAATAATATAAAAGATGGAAATGTCTGCAATTTGCTTCAGAATTAAAACATTTTTCCCCACAGAATCTTCCCCTTGAGCTGCCACAGGAAATGAGGGGACGGTGCCTTAGACTTTC
Organism: Rhinatrema bivittatum; assembly: GCF_901001135.1. Lineage (NCBI taxonomy): Eukaryota > Metazoa > Chordata > Amphibia > Gymnophiona > Rhinatrematidae > Rhinatrema > Rhinatrema bivittatum. Next base: position 2,520,130 of record NC_042633.1, on the reverse strand, counting down.
TGCTCCCGGTTTTCCAAATTCTGTGGGTGAGGGGTGACAGCACTGACAGTGCCTAGGGGCGCCAAAATCCTAAACTCGTCTCGATGAGAAAATATGCATAAAATTAATTGTATAAATAGATTGTTCAAAAGTAAACATGATGTGGTGAGATGTAAGCATGACCTGAACACTAAATATTGCAAGGATGCATACTTTGCATTGGCCTATTCCTGAAATGCATCCGATATGCCCCTTCAATGCAGGCACTAAGCAGTCTGTTTAGATGAAAAAAGCGTAATATTTCAGCTTGCAGTATCCATGAATACTTGGCAAAAACACATTCAGACCTTGTAAAACAAATGATAATTAACTAAAGATAAAGAAATCAAACAAATGTTTAAGGAAAAAAAGCCAGATTTTAAAAATTTGCAGAAATTGATATTTCAAGCAACAGTGAAGAAGCAACGCTAAATATAAGGGAAGTGTGCACATTTCTGTTTGTTAGATACTGAGACAATATTTTCCCTTTTCCAGATATGGATGCCTGTACACAGTGCCCAGATGACAAATGGTCCAATCAGAGGAGAGACACCTGCATCCCGAAAGTGGTAAACTTTTTGTCCTATGAAGACCCTTTGGCGATAGCTTTGAGTCTAATCAGCATTTGCTTTTTTCTCATCACTGTTGTCATTCTGGGAATCTTCATTAATTACCAAGACACTCCCATAGTGAGAGCCAACAACCGGGAACTCAGCTACATTCTCCTTGTTTCCCTCATGCTTTGCTTCTTCTGTTCCTTGATATTCATCGGCCGTCCTGAAGACATAACCTGCATTCTCCGACAGACTGTCTTTGGGATCACTTTCTCCATCTCTCTCTCCTCCATCCTGGCAAAAACCGTCACTGTGGTCATGGCCTTCCATGCCACCAAGCCAGGAAGCAAGCTCCGGGAATGGATGGGCTCCAGGGTCTCGAATTCTATTGTCCTCTCCTGTTCCCTTCTTCAAGCCCTGATATGCTTTGTATGGTTGGGCACTGCTCCTCCATTTCTGTACCTGAACATGCATTCAGAAGCTGGAACAATACTAATCGAATGCAACGAAGGGTCAACCATGGCATTTTACTGGGTTCTGGGCTACCTGGGATTTCTGGCTGGCGTCAGCTTCATGGTGGCTTTTCTGGCGAGAAACCTACCTGGAGGTTTCAACGAGGCCAAGCACATCACCTTCAGCATGCTGGTGTTCTGCAGCGTGTGGGTGTCCTTCATCCCTGCCCACCTCAGCACCAGGGGCAAGTACACGGTGGCGGTGGAGATATTTGCTATCCTGGCCTCCAGCGCCGGACTGCTGGGCTGCATCTTTATCCCCAAGTGCTACGTTATTATAGCCAGGCCTGACAGGAACCACAGGGCATTCTTAACAAAAAACTGGGACAATTAATATTTGCGCAAGCCAAGGACAAGTTTAAACATTACTTGCAGCAGTTAGGCCGTCCCAGGCTGGTTGATCTCTGCTTTACCCAGGAGCTCTCTCACTGATTGGGAACACAACCATTTTCCTCTATTGTTAATGAAATCAAAATAAACGTTTATTTACAAATTTCAGCATATGACTTCCTCATCTAGGAGGCCCAGGACCCAGGCATGATGCTGGAGCTGGGCTGTGACTCACAGCCTATTCCCAGTCCATCCTGCAGGTCTATTCTCCATGTGTCGGCAGTCCTAATTATGTAAGCCTGAGCCCTAAGGGGTGGGCCATGGACCACCCCGATCTACCTATGGTTACACCACTATTGTGGAGTATGAACTGGTTCAAAGACAGGAAACAGAGAGTAAGACTAATTGGTCAATTCTCTCAATGAAGAATGGTAAATAATTCAGTACCCCCAGGATCTGTATTGGAACCAATGCTTTTTAATCTTCTTCTATAACAATCACTATATAATCTCTGTCTATATATATGCATATCTATCTATAGTTCTGGGTTCATACAGAGGTCTTTATTTCAACTGTCTGTATAGATATATAGATATAGTATATTATCAAAAACTGTCAAGCATTGCTTGGGTTATCTGGTCCATTACAGCTATAAATGTTAATATTAAACAATAAATATTATTTGTTATTCCATATAATATATTTATCTTTTCCAACCCCACCATGCTATATAGCTTTTCACTATAATATATTATGTTATTTTATTTTTCATTATGTTTCAAGATGTTTTTTGTTTCCTGTTTTTATGTACTGCACAGTTAGTATTCTGATATTCTGTTGCCTTACATGTTACATGTAAACCGATGTGATGCTCTGCGAACTTCGGTATAAAAAAGCTTTAAATAAATACATAAATAAATAAATACATTTTGCCGCTGCCTCATTTCCTTCAAGGATACCGCTGGTGCTTCGTTTTGTCTTTACTTACCCTGCTTCGTGGCCCGCCGGTCAGTGGGAGGGGCTTGGATATATAAAAGAGACGCGACAGCGTTGAGACGCTGCTGCTGCCACATTTCCTTTGAGTCTGCCACTGGTGCCTCGTTTTGACTTTAGTCATCCTGCTTCCTGGCCCGCCAGTCAGTGGGAGGAGCTTGGATATATAAAAGAGACGCGACAGCGGCGCAACGCTGCCACCGGCGCGATGCCTAAGCTGCGCACCCCAAAGGGGCATGCAGCTTTGCCCGGCTTAGCCCAGAGAAGAACGGAGAAGGGAGATATTTACTACAGTTTTTATTTTCGCAGCGGCCAAGAGACATTGCAAGATTAAGATTACTTTCAGTTGTCGATTTGTGACCAGTCTTCTTCTGTGGTAGACCCATCTGAGCAGAAAAGTATTATCATTACTATCACGAATTTTTCCTATAATGCCACATACTAAAAGGAAGGCTCAAATAAAGGAATTTGCCTCCACACCTATTATAGGTATGAGTCAACCACGGATAGAGGACTCCTTCATAAGGGCTCCATCAATAGCTCCGGGAGGGGCCGCAGGGGACATTAGCCAGGAGCAGGAGCTGAGCCCCAGGCCAATAGAAACATCTTTGAGCCCCGGAGCCCTATTGAAACCTGAGCCACCATCTGGTAGAAATGTAGTTGTTTCGTTAGAACAATCTTTTTCTGTAACAACTCCTGGATTCCAGAGATGAGCAGATTATTCTTCTGCATCCTCGGAGAACCCTGTAGCCTCTTCTACAGGGTTCTCCGAGGATGCAGAAGAATAATCTGCTCCTCTCTGGAATCCAGGAGTTGTTACAGAAAAAGATTGTTCTAACGAAAAAACTATTTTTGTTCCAGGGAAACAGGAATTGGGGGTATATCTGACCAAGATGGGAAGGCCTCTATAGTGTTAAGAGAAGAGGATATACAGGTAACAACCTCAAAGATACTATTACTTATAACTCCAAAGAAGTTTTCTTTGGAAGAGATAGGTAATATGATTATTTTGATGCAAAAGTCAACTAATAATTTGTCTACAAAAATTCAGGATGTGCTGCAGCAAAATATAATTGTCAGTCAAAAAGTGGAGAAACTGGAGTGTTCAGTAAATATCTTAGAAGGTAAATCTGTAGAAAATGAGAAAATTCAATCCAATTTGATTAGGTCTGAAAAGATGTGTGTGGATAAACTTGAATTCTTGGAAAATCAAATTAGAAATGAGAGTGTTAAATTTTCCAAGGATACATTTGATTTCTCCGAATGATTTGTTTAGAAGTTATTTAATGAATGTTTTGAAATATTCAGAATCGGCCATTCTGGCTATTTCTAGAATTTATTACCTCCCCCATAAACATGAGAGAGTAGAAAATCAGCAAGTGGAGGAACAATCTGAAGTACATTTAAACTTAACTGATATATTAGAGAAATTCTTTGAAGTTAATATTCAGTCCAGGGCAACCTTAATTGTCCAATTTGCATTTTTGATGGAAGGAGATTCAGTATTAAAGTTATACTTTAGGCGTCAAAAGCAATATTCCTACGGCCAAAGTCTTAGAATTTTTCCGGATATTGCCTGTTCCACGCAACTTCATTGGAGAAAGTTTATATTAATGAGATCTGAAGTGGTGGAAAGAGGGGCAAAATTTATACTTAGATTCCATGTCGTTGTTTGATTCAGTATCAAAATTGTAGATATATTTTTAATTATCCGGAATAGTTAAGAGCGTACCTGGATTCCCACTCTTAAATATCCCTATAGAACTGGGATAAATTTAGGTAAATAAGATGAAGTCTTGGCAACCGATTCACTATGTGTAACGATTACCTAATAATGACTGCTCCAAGTTAATTTGTATGCAATGGGCCAGATTTTAAAAGGGTTACGCACATAAGGTATGCGCGTAACCCTTTTAAAACGCCCGTGCGTGCGCTGAGCCTATTTTGCATAGGCTCGGCGGCGCGTAAGTCCCGGGGCTTTGCTAGGGGGGGGTGTCGAGTGGGCGGCACGACGTTCGGGGCGTTCTGGGGGGCGTGGTGCCGGCCCGGGGGCATTCCGGGACGCGGCCGAGGCCTCCGGAACAGCCCTCAGGTCAGGTGATGGCGCACTAGCAGCCCGCTGGCGTGCTCGTTACGCCTGCCAAAGGCGTAACTTTTCGAATAAAGGTAGGGGGGGTGGGTTAGGTAGGGGAAGGAGCGGGAGGGGGGGGGGGGTGGAGGGAACAGGCAGCATGCGCAGGGCTCGGCACGCGCACGTTGCACAAATGTGCACCCCCTTGCGCGCGCCGACCCCGGATTTTATAAGATACGCGCGGCTGTTTTTTAAAATGTACCCCAATGTCTCTATTTTCTTTGTGTTCAGAGAAAAGTATATACTGTCTTATTTTCAATAATAATCTGTTAGCTTATGCCCATCTGTATACTATAACTTGAAAATTATTTGAAAAGTTCAATAAAAATTAAATTTAAAAAATAAATACATTTTATTTTAAGTAATTAACAAATATATATTTATATTCTTTGATCATTCAATGCATACTATTTCTGCTCTGTAATTCAGGTTTTCTATCCACATTTTTTTTTATAATTTTCATGCTGCAAGATGCAGAGCAAACATTAAACATTGGGACAGTAACTTTCCTACCAGCGCACGTGTGCCCATTCGTCGGTCCAAGCCCAGGGACACGGCCATTTTATAACACGTGCACATGTGCGTGTTATAAAACAGTCTCGCTGTACGTACATGTGCACGCGTGCGTGCAAATCCAACAAATTCTACCGCGTACGTGGGGGGGGGGGGGGATTTTAAAAGGGACGCGTGCCAATGGCATTGCCAGTAAAACCAGTTCATCCCCAGTTTACCCAGTTAGCAGCTAGCTTCACCAACCCCCCCCTAGTTTAAATGCCTTCATTCCCCCTCCCCCCCAGTTAGCCCCAACCCTTCAAACCCTGCAGATATGCCTAGTTTTTTAAATTTACACGGCATCCATAACAGAAGCAAAGTTATGCAGCAGGGGGTTTTGGCGCGCACTGCGCAGATATCAGCTTGGTCTGTTTCCATCTGCTGGCAGGGGAGCATAACGCATTGGTCCTGAGTCCATCCATCTATACTAAAGAAAATGAAATTATGAGGTAAGTAATTTCTCCAATGGGTCACATAATAAAAACATTCACAGTAATCCAACAAAAACAACACAAACATAAATAAAGCATACAAACAGCAATAATAAAATGTCATAAAAACTGAAAAATAGAGCTGTCCCATAATCTGACTGTGTAACTAAAAGCCCCATCGTAGTGCATCGAACTTCCTGTCTGTGGGAATAGGAACGTCCCACGTGATCACTTCTTTGCTCTTCTATTCTATTAGGGTTGTTTCCCAGTGTTTCTTTGTACAATGATGTTATAATGTTTACACAGCTTCCAATGAATAAGCCCTGCCATCTTATTGTGCCTCTCTGTGTACAGGCTGATTTCACATCCCGAGCAGAGATGTCTGACCGCTTCCAGTTCTGTTCTGCAGAATCTGCATTGCTCCAGTTTACCTGACTTTTCTATGCTGACTATAAACCATCTTGTCTGTAGTCCATTATCCTGTGCTGCAATTACCAATCTCTCATCCATCGGTCTGAATTCACCTCTCCTCAACCACTGCTGTGTCAAATCTTGATCCACATGGGGCTGCTGAAGTAATTCTCTGTACTTCCCAGTGAATTTGTGTTTCTGAAAATCATCCTTCCTTGTTTGCTGATCTGATTCTTTAGAGTGTTTTTTGTTTTGCTTGTTGTGTTCCGCGGCCCCCTACCTCAGCCGTGGCGGCAACCCGCCGCAGCAACATCAGGGGAAGCTGCTGAGTCCATGCCCATCGCGGGTCTCCAGGACGGCCGCCGGGCTGGGAGCCATCCCTACTCCTCCCTCGCGGCGTCATGCAGCCTTTCCTCCGCAGCCAAAATCCAAGACCTCGTCCCTTTAACTATTCACAGCTGTTCTCAATGAGCCAGAGCAGAGGAAGTATATAAGGAGACCTCCTCTACTCATTCCTTGACTTGGCAGCACTTCAGTTAGTGAGTCTTCTTGTGTTTCGTACCCTTGCTTCTTGGTTCCTCTTTCGTCTCAGTGATTCCTGGTTCCTGACTTCGGATTGGCAAGCGGTGATTCCTAGTGTGTGACTTCGGACCGGCAAGCGGTGATTCCTGGTGTGTGACCTCGGACTGGTAAGAGACAACCCTCTGGCACTTGACCTTGGACTACTTCTGGACCATCGTCTCCAAGGGCCCACCTAAGTCCCAGCGGCCCAGGTCCCTAATGGCTCCTCCCGGAGGGACGGCGGGCTTCCAGTGGCGAAGACTGTTGCCTCCTCAATGTCACGCTCATCTGCCCCCACAGTCACCTCAGTCTCCTGTGCGGAGGGTCAGCCGATCGTATCTTCTGCTCTGCCTCGACACCCAATGGGAGAACCTATGGATCCTCCTAAGGTATACCATCCTCCCATCGGTCCAAGGGTTCACAAGCCTGAGCGTAACAGATTACCAAGTCCATGGATCCGGCGGAGGCATCTGCCCACCAGGCCATTCCTGGAATGGCCGAGTATCTGATGGACCAGTAAAAGACCCTGGATGCCCTTGTCTCTGCAGTGGAGGGCCTGAACCAATGCTTAGAAGCATTAGGGCCCATGAACCCCACTCTGCCGTCCCCGCCTGTGGCTCTGGGAGGCCGCTCTACTCATCAGGGCCCCATGCAGGCCACCGTGGGCGATCTTGGGCAGGTAATTCCCACGCAACTCCCGACGCGAAGTTGTGTCGGGGATTCCTTAGCCAGTGCCAGGTCCATTTTTCCTTTTTGCCCACTCAATTTCCTAACGACCTGGTCAAAACTAGTTACATTATGTCCCTGCTCGACAGGAAGCCTTTGATCTGGGCCTCTCACCTATGGAAGAGAAGAGACCCGGTGTTTGGAAACCTGGCCCAGTTTCTGTCCACTTTTTGACAGATTTTTCATGAGCCTGTCCGTAAACCTACTGCTGTCTAAGAACTACTCCGGTTGTGACAAGGTACTCGGACAGTGGCTGAGCACGCGACAGAGTTTCGCACCCTGGCCGCAGAGCTAAACTGGAGAGAGGATTGCCTCCACGGGATTTTCTTGGAGGGGCTAGCCCCGTGCCTTCAGAATGAACTGTTCGCGAGGGAACTCCCGGACGATCTTAATGGCATGATAGATTTGGCCAATGGAGTGGATCATCGCATACTGTTTCGCCTTCCGAAAGTGAAGGCAGGAAGGAGGCCCTCGCCTTCTCCCAAGGGCGCATCGGGAGCCCTTCGAACACCAGCCGAAGAGCCCATGGAATTGGGCCGTGGGAGAATTTCTCCACAAGAGCGCCGGCGGTGAATTAAGGAAAGACTTTGTTTCTATTGCGGCTCGGTAGGCCATCAAATAGCCGCATGCCTGGCCCGGCCAGAAAACTCCCGGGTCTAGGACCTGAAGGAGGTCTCTTCCTGGGCCTAACCTCACCTGCACCTCCACTAACGCTACCAGTGGCGTTAACGTCTGCGGACGGTGAGTTCCACACGTTAGCTCTGGTAGACTCCGGCGCCGGCAGCAATTTCATTATGAAGAGCCTGGTGGAGCATCTGAAGATTCCACAGACCCGTGTTCCAGCTCCTTTGGTCATCTCATCGATCCAAGGTAAACCCCTTCTGGAACATGTGACACACATCACAGTTCCCGTCCAGTTGAGGGTTGGACTCCTTCATTGAGAGCTGATGTCATTCCACATTTTGGAGTATTCCATACATCCTGTCGTCTTGGGCCTCCCCTGGCTCCAGGAGCACGATCCCCAATTCGTCTGGAAATCCTTGCAACTATCCCACTGGGGGCCGAATTGTCATGACAATTGCCTCCAATTGGTGACTCCAGTCTCATGCTCTATTACCCTCACCAGTCTTCAAGACCTGCCGGCCTCCTATGCCTCGTACGCGGATGTCTTCTCCAAAAAAAAGGTCGAGATCCTTCCGCCTCATCGGTCATTCAATTGTGCCATCAACCTCCATCCAGGCACTGAGCCTCCATGGGGGCACACCTATGCCCTTTCGCCTGCGGAGATACAATCCATGATGCAGTACATCCAAGAGAATCTGGAGAGGGGCTTCTTTCGTAAGTCAACGTCCCCAGTGGGGGCTGGGTTCTTCTTCGTTGGAAAGAAGGACGGAACCCTTCACCCTTGTATTGACTACCGGGGCCTGAATGCGATAACGGTCAAGGACCGGTACCCCTTGCCCCTAATCTCCGAGCTCTTCAACCGTCTGCAAGGTGCAAAGGTCTTCATCAAGTTGGATCTCCGAGGGGCCTATAATCTGATTCGCATCAAGGAGGGTGATGAATGGAAAACAGCCTTCAACACCCGAGACGGCCACTATGAGTATTTAGTGATGCCGTTCGGGCTCTGTAATGCTCCAGTGGTGTTTCAGAACACCATGAACAAGATACTCTGCGATCTCCTGTATCAGTGTGTGGTTGTGTACCTGGACGACATTTTGTTTTTCTCGGACTCTCTGACCACACACCGCCAGCACGTCGTCCAAGTATTGCAATGTCTAAGGGAAAACAGACTGTATGCGAAACTTGAGAAGTGCCTTTTTGAGCGGGAGTCCCTTCCCTTCCTGGGGTATATCGTCTCCAGTGAGGGATTCCATATGGACCCCCAGAAGCTAAAAGCCATTCGGGAATGGCCGCAACCATCCGGACTGAAGGCGCTCCAACGGTTTTTCGGTTTCGCCAATTATTACTGGTCCTTTATTCCCCACTATGCGTCCATCGTTGCCCCGATGACAGCCTTGACCCGGAAAGGCGCGGATCCCAAGAACTGGCCTCCGGGAGCGGAGGCTACCTTCCTCCGACTCAAAGAGGCATTCCTGCAACAGCCATGCCTTTGCCATCCGGATCCGCAACGGCCGTTCGTCATCGAAGTGGATGCATCCTCAGAAGGCGTGGGGGCCATTCTGAGCTAGACTTCAAAGAATCACAAGTTGCGCCCGTGTGCCTTCCTCTCTCGTCAGTTCTCTCCGGCAGAGCGGAACTACGCCATTGGCGACAAGGAGCTCCTAGCCATTAAAGTGGCCCTAGAAGAATGGCGTCCTTGGTTAGATGGGGCATAGCACCAGTTTACGGTCTACACGGACCATATATACCTGCATCGGGCACAGCGACTCAATCCTCGACAGGCACATTGGGCGCTATTCTTCACCCGCTTTAACTTTTTTCTCCGCTATAGACCGGCCAAGAAGAATCTTAAGGCAAATGCCTTGTCACGTGTCTTTGAGACCACAGAGAGTTCTGATGAACCGCAGTTCATCATTGAACCCTCCCGTGTCCTACTGTCCGCCACCACGACCATCCCTCCCGGGAAAACTCTGGTTCCACCGCACCTGCGGAAACAAGTCCTGGCGTGGGCTCATGACTCCCATTGCTCCGGCCATCCGGGACAATACCGGACATTACAGACTCTTCGCTGATACTACTGGTGGCCTAAAGTCAACAAGGATGTCCGGTCCTATGTAGAGTCCTGCCAGTCATGTGCCCGGCATAAGAGAATTCCAGGTGCGACCCCAGGTTTGCTTCAGCCACTACCAGCTCCCTCGGAACCATGGACCCATCTTGCGACGGACTTCGTGGTTGACCTGCCGTCATCCAATGGGAACACTGTCATATGGGTGGGCATTGATCGCTTTAGCAAAATGGCACATTTCGTGCCCCTTCCAGGGTTGCCGTCCGCACTACAGTTGGCCCAGCTGTTCGTCCAGCACATTTTTAGATTACATGGTCTACCCAAAAGTATCCTCTCGGACCGAGGCCCACAATTCACTGCCAGATTCTGGAGGGCCCTCTGCCAGAAGTTCGACGTCACCCTGGACTACACTTCTGCGAACCACCTTCAGACCAATGGTCTTGCGGAGAGAATGAACCAAACCTTAAAGCAGTTCCTCCGCATCTACATAAATGAGAAACAGGACGACTGGGCAAGTCTGCTGCCATGGGCGGAATTTGCACTCAATTCTCACCTTTCCAGGGCTACCGGGTTCTCGCCATTCCAGATAATCTATGGGAAGCTTCCACGCCCACCGCTACCGGTTCCCATTTCCGTCACGTCCCCGGTAGCCCAGCAGATGAACTGCACCGCCTGTGGGTCTCAACACGGCGTGCACTGATTAAAGCCAGTCAGGTGGCAAAAAGATATGCTGATCAGCGTCGGAGGCCGTACCCACCTCTGAGACCGGGTCAAAAGGTCTGGCTGAGCACCCAGTTTATTTGCCTGAAGCTGCCTCGGTTTATTGTGCCATTTCCCATCCTTCGACAGATTGGTGCAGTTTCGTACCAGTTTCGACTACTGCCTTCACTCAAGATACACAACACGTTCCATGCCTCCCTTTTGAAGCCCCGGGTGTTATCTTGGCCTTCCAGCACGCCTCCGACTCCCCAACCTATTGCCTCCGAAGACGACCTCACCTATCAGGTCCGAGAGGTGTTGGACGTGCGAAAACACCGAAGGAAGTGGGAATACCTGCTAGCTTGGGAGGGTTTCGGCCCCGAAGAAAATACCTGGGAGCCGTTGGCCAACATCCTCGACCGGGGCTTGCTTGACCAATTCCATAGGGACCATCCGTCTAAGCCCAGGCCTCCGAGGAGGCGCCCTAAAGAGGGGGGTACTGTTGTTTTCCGTGGCCGTGGATGGCCACGGCCGCAGCCTCCTACCTCACCCACCGCGGCGACCTGCCGCGGCAACATCAGGGGAAGCTGCTGAGTCCGTGCCCATCGCACCGGCCGCCGCAGCCAAACTCCAAGATGGCCACCGCCATCTTAGGCGCGAGGCCATGCCTCCTTACTAGATTTAAAGGGACCTTGTCCCTTTAACTATTCACAGCTGTGCTCAATGAGCCCGAGCAGAGGAAGTATATAAGGAAACTTCCTCTGCTCATTCCTTGACTTGGCAGCGCTTTGGTTAGTCAAGTCTGCTTGCTTCGGTGAGTCTTCTTGTGTTTTGGACCCTTGCTTCTTGCTTCCTGTTTTATCTCAGTGATTCCTGGTTCCTGACTTCAAATTGGCAAGCAGTGATTCCTGGTGTGTGACCTTGGACTGGTAAGCGACGACTCTCTGGCACTTGATCTTGGACTTCTTCTGGACCATCGTCTCCAAGGGCACACTTAAGTCCCAGCGGCCCGGATCCCTATGGGCTCCTCCCGGGGGACCGCGGGCTTCCAGGGGTGAAGCTCCAGTTAGCCCTTGCATTGACCTCACGACTCTTTGACCTCTCAAATGTCCGCCCAAGTCCCAGCGGCCCGGGTACCTACGGGCTCCTCCCGGGTGGACCGCGGGCTTCCAGTGGCGAAGACTGTTGTCTCCTCGACGTCACGACTCCTCATCTGCCCCCACAGTCACCTCAGTCTCCTGTGCTGAGGGTCACCGGTCGCATCTTCTGCCCTGCCTCGCCACCCGACGAGACAACCTACGGATCCTTCTCCTAAGGTATACCATCCTCGCGTCGGTCCAAGGGTTCACAAGCCTGAGCATAACATTGCTGTTCTGTAGTATATTGGATTATTTTGTCACGTGTCTGAACAGATTTCCAACTGAAACATTTTTTTGCATTCACAACATATAAATGATTATTTTGTGGGTGTTATAGCAGATTTATGAAAGAAATGTAGCAGAGAGGAGGCTGGAGACTAAAGACTGGTTAGCCTCACCTCTGTGGTAGGAAAATTAATGGAGACTCTGCTGCAGGAAAGGATAATGAACTATCTACAATGGGGTCGGTTGCTGGACCCAAGGCAGCATGGATTCACCAGGAGAAGGTCCTGCTGACTAATTTTATTGATTTTTTTTGAGTGACTAGAGAATTGGAGCAAGTAAGAGCACTCGATATGAATTGCTTGGATTTCAGCAGAGCTTTTGATACAGTCCCACAGAGAAGGTGTTGCGGTCTCCACCGCTTCCCCCCTAATTGCCGTATTCAGGGCTCACCTTCTGTGCCGGGGGCGCCACTCCTGCGGCTCTGCTGGGTCTATGGGGCGTCCGCCATTGCTGGGCCGTCTCTCTGCGGCCCCGCGTGCGCGCAAGGACGCGCGTTATGGACGCACGCTCACCGGAAGTCTGGCTCCGCCTGAGTTAACCATGCCACACCCCAAGCCTGATTTAACCGGCGTTCATTGGGTTTCTCATTGCCTTGCAACGAGGGTCGCTACTGCTTGTAGTTCTTAGTTGCATCTCTGCTGTACTGTTTCCTGCCATTGACCACTGCTCGTTCCTGACTCCGCTTTTGCCTGCCGCCTGCCATTGACCTCTGCTCGTTCCTGACTCCGCATTTGCCTGCCGCCTGCCTCCGACCTCTGCTCGCTCCCGACTTCGCTTCTGCCTGCTGCCAGCCCTGACCTCAGCGTGTACCCGACTCCGCCTTTGCCTGCAGCCTGCCTCCGACTTCAGCTTGTGCCCGACTCTGCTCCTGGTTGCCGCCAGTCTCCGACCCCGGTCTGTTCACAGGACTGTTTCCATTGGCTGCCAGTTTGACTTGGGTTTCTTCTCCTGCTACTCTCTGCCAAGTCTGAGTCTCTACACACTGCTGGCTCAGGTCCTGCCTTGTGCCGGTCATACTCCACGAGGTTACACAGACACCATTCCAGTTACCTGTCTGTCCTGCCCTCGCTGGGCCTACCTGCTCCCTGCCACTGGACTCTGTGACTTAACCTTTCCCAGGCCTTTCCTAGAGACTGAGACCTTACTCCTGAGTCCCAAGGTTCTGGGACCCTACGGGCTCCTCCTGGGGGGTTCCCGGTTCCCGGGTGAAGACCTGTACCTGTGTCTCTTAAGTCCCAAGGTTCTGGGACCCTACGGGCTCCTCCTGGGGGGTTCCTGGTTCCCGGGTGAAGATCTGTGCCTGAGACTCCACCTCCCGAGCTACTCTACCCAGGGTGGTTCAGCTCAAGGGTCCACACCAGGAATGCAGCTTCCCAGACTGCAACAGTTTGCAAGGCCATGGACTCGGCGGAGTCCCCCAGTCTGCAGGCTATACCTGGAATGGTGCAACGCCTTCAACAGCAGCAACATTGTATTGACACCCTTGCTGCCACAGTGGATCAACTGGTCTCTCGTCTAGAAGCTTCTACTCGACAAGGGCCTTCCGTTTCAGGCGCTGTACACCAGACTCAATTACCAGCTCCCAGCAGGTATGCAGGAGACAGCAAGACCTGTCGTGGGTTTCTGAACCAATGTCAGGTACGGTTCACTTTGTTACCAGCCCAGTTCCCCACAGAGGCGGCCAAGGTGGCATATATCTTTTCGTTACTCAATGGCAAGGCGCTAGAGTGGGCCTCCCCATTATGGGAGCACTCTGACTCGCTGCTACAGAATCTCCAGGAATTCCTTCTGCAGTTTCGCCTGGCCTTTGATGACCCTGCACGCCAGTCCACAGCGGCATCTGAACTTCTGCATCTTCGACAGGGCACACGTCCAGTAGCAGAATACATCATCAACTTCCGGACTCTGGCTATGGAACTGGCTTGGCAGAATGATTGTTTAAAGGGTATCTTCCTTGAAGGCCTGGCCGGGCGGATAAAAGATGAATTAGCGGGACGGGAGATTCCTAAGGAGCTGAATGACTTAATGGACATTGCAGGCAAGGTAGACCGTCGGCTCCAACAGCGTGACAGAGAGACTCGGTCTGGTAACAGGAGTCAGACCCGTCTACACACCTCCTCCAGGTCTTCTCAGCAAAGGATCCCTCCTGCTTCTAACCCTGCTTCTGAGCCTATGCAGCTGGGCAGATCACTGCTTACTCCAGAAGAGAGGAGCCGTCGGCGCTCACTAGGCCTCTGCCTTTATTGTGGAGGTAAAGGACATTATCTATCAGCCTGCACTGAGCGTCCGGGAAATGGCCATGCCTAGGTTATACCGAGGAGCTACACCTAGGTGCTACCGGATCCGCTCCTCTCTGTACATTGCCTGTCACCCTCAAGTACCCCGGTGGGGAGATCCAGATACGGGCCTTTGTTGACTCTGGAGCCGAGGGGAACTTTATTGTGGCCGAGCTGGTGAACCAACTGGGGTTACCCACAGAACCAAGGAATCCTCCCCTGTGCATCTCTTCAATTCGTGGGACCTTGTTGCCTGGAATCATCTCCTGCTCTACGAGACCAGTGACCTTGCAGACGGGTCTATTCCATTCCGAGGAGATCTCGTTACTCGTTCTGGAACGAGCTGTGCATCCATTGGTGCTGGGACTTCCGTGGCTTCGCCAACACTCGCCCGTCATCAGATGGGATGATTTCCAGCTGGTTAGCTGGGGTCCTGCTTGCTTCGACCAATGTTTGAAGCTTCCTCGTCCTCCCAACGCTCTACATCTCTGTTCTACACCCCTCCTGCCAGAGGCTTATCAAGAGTTTCAAGACGTCTTCTCCAAGGAGATGGCGGATATCCTTCCGGAACACAGACCCTTTGACTGCCCCATTGATCTGGTTCCTGGTACCACTCCACCCCGTGGTCGTGTATATCCTCTCTCGCTACCCGAGACTAAGGCGATGTCTCAATACATCTCCGAGAACTTAGCCAAAGGATTTATTCGTCCTTCCCGCTCACCAGCAGGTGCGGGGTTCTTTTTTGTGGGCAAAAAGGATGGTTCGCTACGACCATGCATTGACTATCGTGGTCTCAACGCCATTACTAAGCGAAACCGTTACCCGCTGCCACTCATCCCAGAGCTACTGGACCGTCTCCAAGGAGCCCGCATCTTTACCAAGCTGGACCTGAGAGGGGCTTATAACCTCGTACGTATTCGCCCAGGAGACGAGTGGAAGACGGCGTTCAACACACGTGATGGGCATTACGAGTACCTCGTGATGCCCTTTGGGCTTTGTAATGCCCCCGCCGTCTTCCAGCACCTCATGAACGAAGTCCTTCGAGAGATGCTCCACTCCCATGTAATCGTCTATTTGGACGACGTCCTTATCTACTCCAAGGACATAGTCTCCCACCATCAGCATGTCTGCCAAGTTCTTCAGGCTCTCCGGGCCAATCACCTCTATGCCAAGCTGGAGAAATGTGTGTTTGACGTGGAGTCTCTACCCTTCTTGGGGTATATTGTATCAGCAGCAGGTTTCCGCATGGACCCAGAGAAGGTAGCTGCCATCACGAAATGGCCACAGCCCACAGGTCTCAAAGCCCTCCAGCGCTTTCTAGGCTTTGCGAACTTTTATAGGCATTTTATTCCACGCTACTCTCACCGTGTGGCTCCTCTCACCACCTTGACCCGGAAAGGAGCAGATGTCAAGCATTGGCCAGAGGCGGCCATCGCGGCCTTTTCAGATCTCAAAGAGGCCTTCCTCTCGGAGGTCTGTCTCTGACACCCGGACCCCACACGACCATTCATCGTAGAGGTCGACGCCTCCAGCATCGCTGTGGGTGCCGTTCTCAGTCAGCACTCTGACTCGGGACAACTCCTGCCATGTTCCTATTATTCCCGGAAGTTCTCACCTGCAGAAATCAACTATTCCATCGGGGATAAGGAATTGCTGGCAATAAAACTTGCCTTCGAGGAATGGAGACAGTGGCTCGAAGGCTCCTTGCATACAACTACCGTTTATACGGATCACAAGAACTTAGAATTTCTTACCCAGGCACAACGACTGAACCCCTGCCAAGCCCGCTGGGCCTTGTTCTTCAGTCGATTCGATTTCATAGTACAATACCGTCCTGCTGCCAAGAACCTCCGAGCAGACGCCCTGTCCCGTATCGCCTGTGCCGAAGAGGAAATGGATCCTCCACAGTTCATCTTGGACCCCTCTAAGGTTCGGCTTTCAGCCTTGACCATTCTCTCGCAAGACCGCACGGTGCTCGCCCGCTAGAACCGCTTGACGGCGCTACGATGGGCCCACGACTCCTTAATTGGAGGACATGCCGGGCGTGAAAGAACTCTAGACCTGGTCAACCGGTACTATTGGTGGCCCACCATCCGGCGGGACATCGCTTCTTATGTGGCCTCTTGTCCTACCTGCGCTCGCCAGAAGCCCAATCCTGGCTCTCCGTATGGTCTCTTGCATCCGCTCCCGGTTCCCACGAACCATGGACCCATATAGCCACCGATTTTGTCGTGGACCTGCCCCCCTCTCAGGGACACACGGCCGTCTGGGTCACGGTCGACTGTTTTTCCAAGATGGTCCATTTGGTCCCCCTGCCTAAGCTTCCCACTGCACCCGAGTTGGCCCTCCTGTTCACCCAACATGTGTTCAGGCTCCACGGTCTCCCGCAAGACATTGTTTCGGACAGAGGTTCGCAGTTTGTGGCCCGCTACTGGAGAGCTCTCTGCAAATGCTTCCAAGTTAAGCTTAGTTTTTCCACTGCTTTTCATCCGCAGAGCAACAGGCAGACCGAGAGAATGAACAGAACGCTGAAGGCATATCTCTGGGCCTTCATTAATGAGAGACAAGATAACTGGGCCAAGCTGCTACCTTGGGCGGAATTTGCCTATAACAATCAAGTCCATGCAGCCACGGGCAAATCTCCGTTCCATTTGGTGTATGGCAAACCATTGCGACCACCACTCCCACTAGAGGCTCCCAGTGCCTCACCCGCTGCTCAAATTACAGCTCAACAGCTCCAGGCTTTGTGGCACATGACACGAAGGCAGATTCTCCGAGCTACTGCAAAAGCCAAACTAACGGCCGATCGCCATCGTCGGTCAGCGCCTACCTTCCCAGCCAGGGGATAGAGTCTGGCTAAGCACAAAGAATTTGCATCTTCGACTCCCATCTCGAAGATTTGCCCCAAAGTTCTGTGGCCCGTTTCGAGTGGCTGAACGAGTGGGAATGGTATCATATCGGCTGCGGTTACCTTCTTCCTTCAAGGTACACAACGTGTTCCATGCTTCGTTACTCAAGCCTGTGGTTCTCTCCCGGTACCATCCTGCACCTCCGGATCCTGTGACCACGACCGTTGAGGATGATCCTACATACCAAGTACGGGACGTCCTGGACATTCGATTTCACAACCGCCGATGGGAATATTTACTGGCATGGGAAGGATGTGGTGACGAGGATAACACCTGGGAGCCCAGTCGGAATATTTTGGATAAAGAACTTCTGCACCAGTTTCACCGGGACCATCCAGAGAAACCCGGTCCTCTTAAAAGGGGCCGTAAAGGGGGGGTACTGTTGCGGTCTCCACCGCTTCCCCCCTAATTGCCATATTCAGGGCTCACCTTCTGTGCCGGGGGCGCCGCTCCCGCGGCTCTGCTGGGTCTATGGGGCGTCCGCCATTGCTGGGCCGTCTCTCTGCGGCCCCGCGTGCGCGCAAGGACGCGCGTTAGGGACGCACGCTCACCGGAAGTCTGGCTCCGCCTGAGTTAACCATGCCACGCCCCAAGCCTGATTTAACCGGCATTCATCGGGTTTCTCATTGCCTTGCAACGAGGGTCGCTACTGCTTGTAGTTCTTAGTTGCATCTCTGCTGTACTGCTTCCTGCCATTGACCACTGCTCGTTCCTGACTCCGCTTTTGCCTGCCGCCTGCCATTGACCTCTGCTCGTTCCTGACTCCGCTTTTGCCTGCCGCCTGCCTCCGACCTCTGCTCGCTCCCGACTTCGCTTCTGCCTGCCGCCAGCCTCCGACTTCAGCTTGTGCCCGACTCTGCTCCTGGTTGCCGCCAGTCTCCGACCCCGGTCTGTTCACAGGACTGTTTCCATTGGCTGCCAGTTTGACTTGGGTTTCTTCTCCTGCTACTCTCTGCCAAGTCTGAGTCTCTACACACTGCTGGCTCCGGTCCTGCCTTGTGCCGGTCATACTCCACGAGGTTACACAGACACCATTCCAGTTACCTGTCTGTCCTGCCCTCGCTGGGCCTACCTGCTCCCTGCCACTGGACTCTGTGACTTAACCTTTTCCAGGCCTTTCCTAGAGACTGAGACCTTACTCCTGAGTCCCAAGGTTCTGGGACCCTACGGGCTCCTCCTGGGGGGTTCCCGGTTCCCGGGTGAAGACCTGTACCTGTGTCTCTTAAGTCCCAAGGTTCTGGGCTCCTCCTGGGGGGTTCCCGGTTCCCGAGTGAAGACCTGTACCTGTGTCTCTTAAGTCCCAAGGTTCTAGGACCCTACGGGCTCCTCCTGGGGGGTTCCTGGTTCCCGGGTGAAGATCTGTGCCTGAGACTCCGCCTCCCGAGCTACTCTACCCAGGGTGGTTCGGCTCAAGGGTCCACACCAGGACTGCAGCTTCCCAGACTGCAACAGAAGGCTTGTGAATAAAATGAGAAGCTTGGGAGTAAGCGCCAAAGTGGTGATGTGGATTACAAACTCGTTGAAGGATAGAAGACAGCGTGTAATGGTAAATGAAACCTGCTCTGAAGAGAGAATGGGGATAAGTGGAGTGCCGCAGGGATTGGTGTTGGGACCGGTCCTGTTCAATATCTTTGTTAGCGACATTGTGGAAGGGATGGAAGGTAAAGTTTGTCTATTTGCGGATGATACTAAGATCTGCAACAGCATGGACATGCCAGAAGGAGTAGAGAGAATGAGACGTGATTTAAGGAGGCTTGAAGAGTGGTCAAAGATTTGGCAGCTGGGATTCAACGGCTCAGAAAAACATTAAGAAATAGTCATGTTTCAAGTACACATTTGATTTTTCAACAGTCTCCTATTTTTGATATGACTACAGCCAAAAGCCTCCATGCCATAGTTGTACATTCATCTTATCAGGAGCAAGGTCAAACCACCCCCGATAACCAATCACCGGGACAATACATGTGGCCACTATAATGAGTGTGAGAAGCTCACCCAAGGACCCCAACTGAGGTTACCTCAGCATAAACCTTTTAAGTATCGACAGCACTTATCCTGTACATCTGAAGGGGTCATATATGCCCTATGGTGCCTTTGTGGATTAATATACATCGTTTTTCCTATTAGGATGTATCGTACACGAATTCAGGAACAAATGAGCTGTATTCACCGCCAAAGAACAGAGGCACCAACGGTAGCTCATTGGATAACAGCATCATATACAGCAGAGGAAATCAAAAAGGCATGGATCATTCAGCTACATTCATCACCAAGAGGTGGAGACTTTGACACACAACTTTTAGAGTGGAACAACAGTTCATTTACAACTGAGATAACATCATAACTAGAGGACTGAATAAAGAGATAGATTGGTCCTTATTTTATTAAAAATACTTTATTAAATAATCATAACAAGCAGTTTTGACTCCAGCAGTGTTACATTGAGTGGATAGATTCAGGAGGGATTATAGCGAATGATTCTGTTGTAGGGGGCAGTTCCTCTAAATGGGTTTATTTTGTGCAGACCTTGATGGTAATCACCCTCATTCATAAACCAGGTATATGACAAATATTTACCATAGTCAAAACATGTAAATGATTTTGCACTTGTGTGGATTGTTTGTTGTAGTTAGAGACAATATTTTAATGAAACATATCACATTCAGAATAGTTAAATGGTTTCTCACTTGTATGAATTCTTTTGTGGTTATTAAGAATAGATTTATAAGCAAAACATTTACCACATTCAGAACATTTAAATCGTTTCTCACCTGTATGAACTCTCTTGTGGGGTTTTTTTTATATTTAACATTTTTTATTATCCAGTGTATTGTAAAGCTTACAAACAGTAGATTAAATAGAGATGAGAACAGCAGTACAAAACATATAGGCAAATACAGAACTTTTGTTTTGCCGCCTAAGTATAAAATACATAACAATTTTAGTGTATTATCATTTCCTCAGGTGAACAGATATCCATATGTAGAATTGCCATTTCCCACTCTTCCCTAGTAATCCCCCCCCCACCCCCCTCCCCTTGCCATTTCTCAGCACTTCCTCATACTATCAGTTATGCTCTTCCATATAGGTCCAACATGGATATGACGTTGCGCATAGAAGTCATAGGATGAGAGAGAGACAAGATAATATCATCTGTGTAGAGAGTAATTTTATGGGTCTCTCTGCCAGGTTGGATCCCATATACCTCTCTGTCCCTCCTAATCCACTCCGCCAAGGGTTCTAGGCTTAGAGCAAAGAGGAGCGGTGAAAGTGGGCAGCCCTGCCTTGTACCCCTCCGAATTAGAAAAGGCGCCAAATAGCCGTGATTTATCTTAATACATGCAGATGGCTCACGATGGAGCGCCTGGAGCCAAACTGCGAAGGGGCCCCCCAGACCCATCTTCCGCAAAACAGCAAATAGATAGGGCCAGTAAACTCCTATCAAACGCTTTTTCAGCGTCTAGGGTCATAAAGACAATCGGAGCGTTAGTGGATTTAGCGATATGCATTAAATCTATTATCTTTCAGATATTATCAGATGTCGCTCGACCCGGCAGAAAGCCTGCTTGATCAGCATGAATAAGTATCTCTATATAACCACTTAATCGGAATGCTAAAAGTTTGGCCAAAATGTTTAAATCAACATTTATGAGTGAGATAGGTCGGTATGAGGAGCAACTATTAGAGTCCTTTCCCAGCTTGGGAAGAAGTGTAATCCCCGCCATATTCCCATGTGGGAGGAGTGTCGCACCTTCCCTCAATTTATTAAACATGGCTACTAATGGGCCCTGTAGTACGTCTCTAAATATTTTATAGAAAAGAGGCATGAACCCATCTATACCTGGTGACTTCCCGGATTTTAAATCCTTGATAGCCCAATCTATCTCAAATAGGGACATCGGCTTATCTATTTGGCGTTGGCCCTCTATTGACAGCTCTGGTAGAGGGATAGGCTCCAAAAAAGTCGCAATCTCTTCCTCAGACGGTGCCACCTCCGGTTGATATAACTCCTCATAGAACTCCAGAAACTGGGCCCTGATCTCTGGTTGGTGCAATAGCATCTTGCCCTGTTTAGTCTTAATGCGATAGATCATTTCTCTATTTATCTGTAAGCGTCTGGCCAGAAGTTTACTATGCTTGTCACCAAATTCATAGTGCTGCTGCTTGAGAATATCTAAGGAAAAGGCTAAGGCCTCCGCATCTAGGGCTGCAATCTCTTCTCTCTTTTGAATTACTAATTTAACTGGAAAAGACCCCGGTTTCCCCTTGTGTCGTCCTAAGTCCCTCAGCTCTTGTAATAGAATTGCTTTCTTGGCCTGTTTCTGCGTTTTATGATAGGAGGCTATAATAATAAAATGGCCTCGTAGGACCACTTTCAGGCCCTCCCATTGTGCAATAGGAGAGACCACTTCGTCCCCATTAAGGAGAAGATAGGTCTCAATCACTTCAGTGATACGGTCAAAATATTTTGGCTCATGCAGTAATGAATCATTGAGCCTCCAAAGTTTCCTTCCAGTATCTGCTGATATCAGGTTCACCGTCCAACAAACCGGGGCATGGTCAGACCAGGTGATAGGCTCAATATCTACCCTGGATGTAGCTCCCACAAGATCCTTAGTTATGAGAAAATAATCAATTCTGGTATTGAATTGTGGGCAGGTGAATAAAAGGAATAATTTTGACTGTGGGGGAAATACAGCCTCCAAATATCTACCACATTGCTGGTCTTTATGAAATGTTTCATGGCCTTATGCGCTCCATGAGACCCTGAAATGGTCTGTGCAGAAGTATCTAGGGATATTAAAATCTCCCGCCACAATTATATGCTGCCCAGGAAATTGGTTGGCTTGTTTTAGTGCTTCTTCTAAAACCTCCCTTTGCTGAGTGGGTCTGCAATAGACATTCACTAACACCAGTTCCCGATCATGAATTATGACTTTAAGGAAGAGAAAACAGCCTTGAGGGTCTGCATAAGACTTAGAAACTTGTACCAATAATCCATGTGCAAAGAGAATTCCCACTCCATTACATCTCCTTTGATTGGTGGCTGGAGCACAGTATTGAAGGGGATGCCTCTGAGACCATGACTCGTTCATGACAGCAACAGAGGTGAGTTTCTTGGAGGTAAACTACCGATGCAGAGAGTCTCGTTAGCTCCTTAAACAACAGCTACCATTTAAACGGGGAGTTTAACCCTTTAACATTAAACGTAATGCAGTGTACCTCACCCATAGACATAGTGAACACCCAAGCCCAGCATAGCCCAAATAAGAAATCCTAAGTCACACCGTAGCTCTAATCATTTCCTCTGAGACTCGTTCCCACCGCTAGGGCGCCCCATTATTATGAGTCCCTCGGGACCCCTAGAAGTATCAACAGATAGTATGCATCACTTAGTCACTCTTGTCCCCCCTCCCCTCCACCCCACCCCCCCAACCTCTTGTACCCGTTTCCACCTTCCCTCCCGCTCCCCACCCCCCTCCCCTCGAATCCAATCACCCACCAGAACGGTGAGCCCCTAACCACGGAGGATAGCCCTCCTCCCTCCCCCGCGGTCTAACTTAAGTCATCCCACCACTTTAAATGGGTTGTGGCGATTTTATAGACCCCATTTTTAAATTAACTTGTAACATTTGAAGACTTAGCCAACAATAAGTACCTATAATAAGTCAACAATACAAAAATCCAAACCACTAGTAAATAGAACAGTCGTCAGCATTGCGTCCTGGGGTGAATTCCAGGCTTTCCTGGGTACCTCATCTGGGTTCGATGAGGCCGTCCTGAGCCCCCATGATGTGTCGGTCAGTGTCTTGCTCTCTACCAACGATTTGAAATAACGCGCGTCGAAACTCCGCCCCTTGCCATCCGGGCTATATTCTCCTCAGGATGGCGCTCCCCGCGTGGTCCTGGGCTGACTCTCCGAATTTCGGGTAAGGCGCCGGCCGCCCTTACCCACGCGTTGCCATTGTGGCTGGCTAGGAGCAGAAACTTTCTGTTGCGCTTTTTCCAGTAAGTCAATCTCGATGCCAGCCGCTTGTAGAAGGGGTACAGCTTCTGCCATGGATTTCACCAGAGATGTAATTCCTTTCAGAGTAAAGGTAAGGCCCCAAGGAAAGACCCATCAATATCGTATGCCTTCGTTCTGGAGGACTGCAGTCAGGGGCTGCACCTCCCTTCGTCGGAGTGTAGCCGGGGCTAGGTGGTTATAAATTTGTAGTTCGTGTCCCTCCCAGCTAAAGGGTGACACTTGTCATGCACTGTGCATAATATCTTCTTTAATTAAATAGCTATGAAGGCAGATGATAAGATCCTTAGGGGCATTACGGGGGGCTGCCCCCAATGCACGATGATCCCGTGCTATAACCACCTCTGTGCGCCTCGGTTTCTCCCCCACTTCAGGGGCTGAGGATAGAAGGGCAGCACATATTTTCCTGGATACGTCCATAGCAGTTGAATACTCAGGCTGCTCCGGTAAGGCTGCCATCCTTATGTTAGAGCGTCTGGACCTGTTCTCTAGGTCCTCCAATTTTAGTTGGATATCTTCCTGCTGGTTCTGTATTTCTTGAACTTCTGTGGTAAGCACTGCCATCTTCAAAACCTGTCCTTCTACTATCCCTTCTGCGTCCTCCACCCTGCTGCCTAAGTCTCACAGGTCCTGCCGGATGCCTTCCAAATTCGTATTTCCATCTTCTCTCAGTGATCGGATATCAGATTTAATCTCCACGAACCATTTATCAAAGTCCTGTTTAGTGAGGGAGTTCACCGCTGCACCATTAATCGTCTCCACCAGTACGCCAGGGTCTGTTTGAGCCTCTACATGTGGTCCTACGAGTTCTTTACCCAGGGCCGCATACCTGGATCCGTCAGCATCATAGGAATAGCAAGTAGAGATGCTTGATCGGCTGCGCCCGAGCCGATAAACAAAAAACCCACCCCGACACTTCCAAACAGCTCCCTTAGCTTCCCTCACCCTCCCGACCCCCCCAAAATGTTTTAAATTACCTGGTGGTCCAGTGGTGGTCCCGGGAGCGATCTCCCACTCTTGGGCCGTCGGCTGCCACTAATAAAAATGGCGCCGATGGCCCTTTGCCCTTACCATGTGACAGGGTATCCGTGCCATTGGCCGGCCCCTGTCACATGGTAGGAGCACTCGATGACTGCGGAGGGCAGTAGAAGACCATGAGGTGAGGGCTGCCGGAAAAGTGCTCCAGAAACCATAATCCACTTACTTGGGGAGGGATAAGATCTCAAGATCCCTGTGAAGAAACTGTTCTGCCCTCCCTCAAAGCTGTTCAATTTCTAGGTGCCGTTTGTTATTTTCCCCCTTTTCTGGGTTCCTGTACTGTTTGGGGCGGATTTTAAAAGGCGCACGAATAGCCTACTTTTGTTTGCGCTCCAGGCGCAAACAAAAGTACGCTGGATTTTAGTAGATACGTGCGGAGCCGCGCGTATCTGCTGAAATCCTGGATCGGCGCGCGCAAGGCTATCAATTACGTATAGCCGGCGCGCGCCGAGCCGCGCAGCCTACCCCCGTTCCCTCCAAGGCCGCTCCGAAATCGGAGCGGCCTCGGAGGGAACTTTCCTTTGCCCTCCCCTCACCTTCCCCTCCCTTCCCCTCCCTTCCCCTACCTAACCCACCCGCCCGGCCCTGTCTAAACCCCCCCTTACCTTTGTCGGGGGATTTACGCCTCCCGGAGGGAGGCGTAAATCCCCGCGCGCCAGCGGGCCTCCTGCGCGCCGGGCCGCGACCTGGGGGCGGGTACGGAGGGCGCGGCCACGCCCCCGGACCGCCCCGGGCCGTAGCCACGCCCCCGTACCCGCCCCCAAAACGCTGCCGACACGCCCCCGAAACGCCGCGACGACCGGGCCCGCCCCCGACACGCCCCCCTCGGAGAACCCCGGGACTTACGCGAGTCCCGGGGCTCTGCGCGCGCCGGGAGGCCTATGTAAAATAGGCTTCCCGGCGCGCAGGGCCCTGCTCGCGTAAATCCGCCCGGTTTTGGGCGGATTTACGCGAGCAGGGCTCTGAAAATCCGCCCCTTTGTGTTCTGCCAAGATGGCTGCCGGGGAGAAAGCTATGCCGGGGTTGTCACGTTGTTTCGGTTCCCCTGCTACTCCACGAGCCTGAAGCCCCACCGCTGCTGCAGGGCAAATCTGCACGCTCCCTCTCCAGCCCACCCGGTGATCAGACTTGTGATGGTGAGGGAAGAAACACTAGGTATGTGCTACTTGAGTTCTGTAATATGAAAACCGTTCCTTTAAAAGTTTCCCGCGGCTCTCAGGGCAGGCTAGGTGAGGGGAAGGGAGGAGGAAAACTTAAGCACCAAAGTACCGGTGATGGCTGCCCGCTCCTCCCGCGACAGTCTGCCCTGCTGAGCAGGTCTTTTATACCATTTTTTCTCCCTTTAGTTTATAGCTCCTGTCTTGTCTGCAGGACCTGCTGCTCTGGCTGGCTGACGGCAGGACAAGCTGTAATGCGTTCCACGGCCAAAATGACAGCCGGGAGTGTTTAGCTGTAGCTGCTCTGCCTTGCAGGACTTCTGATCCACCTTGGGCAGCCCTGCTTTTTTGGCAAAATTGGTCCCCAACGTACACCAGACTCGAATCGGGCTTGAAAGCAATGTGTTGAAATCTTTTTCGATGCTGATGTAGAGTGCCCCGGAGAAACAGGGCTGGAGCCACAAAAAAAAGCTGCCTTCTCCTTGCTCGGCGAACCACGCTCCCCTCTCTTGTGGTTTTTAAGTTTAGATTGCTGAGTGAAGCATTTACTACATTCAGCACATTTAACTGGTTTCTCACTGTGTGGATTCTTTTATATAGTAGTAGAGAGAAGTGTTTAATGAAACATTTATCACATTCAGAACATTTAAATGGTTTCTCAAGTGTATGAAGTTTTTTTGTAGTCATTAAGACTAGAACTATGAGCGAAACATTTACCACAATCAAAACCTTTAAATTGTTTCACACCTCTGTGGATTCTTTTGTGTTCTGTAAGCTTATATTGCTGGGTGAAACATTTATCACACTCAGAACATTTAAATGGCTTCTCTCCTGTATGAACTCTCCTGTGGGTTTTAAGTTTAGATAGCTTAGTGAAACATTTGTCACATTCAGAACACTTTAAAGGTTTGTCTTGTTTGTGAATTTTTTCTTGTTCTCTGAAGTTTGATTGCTTAGTAAACTTTTCCTCACACTCAGGGCCCTGAAATGGTCTCTCTGCTGTGTGAATTCTTCCATGTTGGTGCAGCTCAGCTCTGAAGAAAAAGTACTTTTCAGACTGAGTGCATTTTTTTTTTTTAAATGGAAAATCAGTGTTTATCAATCACATAACTAGAATACAAACAGTGGTCAACATGAACAAATAGGCATAATGGGCCCAGGTCACGATAACAGATCAATTGGAATCTCCAGCCAGCATGACCGGGACAGGGTCCTGAAAAGGCGACGATATGGATCATACATCGGCCCCGTAGTCCAATGCCATTAGATAAAGGGCAGATGGGCCGCTCCAAGCCCCCAGAACACCAGTACTGGTGCCTGGGTGCCTCCAGCCGGAGGAAGAGAAATAAACCATGGAAGCACCACATCCTGCCACCAACCAAGTGCGAACAATAAACTTCGAAATCAGAGGCTGAGAACTATAAATCTCAGTTCCTGCTCCAAAGAAAGAGGACCACAGCTTCATCAAGTGTTCTCATCTGGCGGGAGTTGTGCCAAGAATTGTGACGCCTCCTCCTTGGACGTGAAGAACACCGTTTTATTCGCATGATGAACCCGCAGCTTGGCTGGGTACAGCAGAGCAAAGGCGATTCCACGTTTGTGGAGCTCAGTACAGGTTGGAGCCATAGCCTTGCGCTGCGCTGCCACTGTGGCTGAGAAATCGTTGAAGAGTAGAATGCGAGAGCCCATATATTCCAAAGTAGGTTGTTTTTGGAATTCTCGCATTATCTGGATTTTGTGCTGCCAATTGAGAATTCTCGCCATCACGGGGCGCGGCCTACCTCCGGACTCCTGTTGTCGTCCCAGTCTTTGTGCCCGTTCACAACGCAGTTGCCCTACCAGAGTTGAAAGTCCCAGGTGCTGTGGCAGCCATTCCTCCAGGAACTTGTATAGGTCATTGTCCAGAACGGTCTCAGGCATCCCTACTATTTTGAGGTTATTTCTGCGGCTCCTGTTCTCCTGATCTTCAAGACGCTCACGAATTGTCGCGTGTTGATCCTTTAGCTCTTGGACCTGTCTTTCAGTGGCAACAAGGCAGTCCTCCTGGTCTCCAACGCGCTGCTCCACACCATCCAGCCGTCGTGCTTGACCCTCCACAGCCACTTTTACTTCATCCATAGCAGATTGTAACTTAAGTAAACGATCATCAAGGGCTGCGGATACCCGCGAGGAAATCAGAAGCAGCGCGTCCTCTGACACCGACGCCAGCTGCTTTTATTGATCGGTCCCGGACACCATCTTAGGTTTCAGGCTGCGGCGCTCCGTGATGGGTTTCGGCCGGCGTGGGCGAATACCACGCCCTCCTACTCCAAGAAACTTCCGGGGAAGACTGAGTGCATTTTAATGGGGGGTTTTTAATGTGAACTTTTCCATGTGCTGTAACTTTTGTTTTCTTAGGGCTTCTTTTCTCTTCTTCAGTACCTATAAATGTTTTTTCCTTTCTGTGATATTGTTGGATAGATGTGTGACTTGTTCTCTCGGGGAACTTGTTCCCACATTCAATCATTTTTTGCTGCTCAGCAGATTGTGAGTTTGAGGTTACGTTTTCTGAAATGTCAGCACTTTGAAATGGTCTCTCTCCTTCACTCCGTCTCTACGTTTGTACAAGAATTGGGCAGTGATTGGACTTTCTCTCTTGTTCAGGACATGCGATTGATCTCTCTCCGTTCTGGACTACTTCTTTCCCCCTATGTGATGTTATTCTACTGATTCCTCCTGCATACTCAGCTAAAGGTCCTGGGCTGTCTCTGGAGGGGTCTCTCTCTTTCCATTCCTCCATCTGCTGCCCATCACACATTCTCTGCCTCTCACTATTATTCCTGATTCCATCTTCTGGTGGATAAAAATCAGAATATATGATCATTAAGTTTAAGGCAATGGAGAGAGACATATATAAGAAAATTGGTTCTTACTTGTTAATTTTTGTTACTGTAGACTCCCAGGTTTTGCCTCCCTGCCAGCAGATGGAGACAGAGAGAGTCTCACTGACACTGTACATAACTCGAGGTGCAACCTGCCGTACCTCAGAATTGATCTGTACCCAAGCCAAGATGATAACCATACTAAAAAACCCTTTTAACAATAATCTCCTGCTGAAAAATGTGTCCCAGAAAGAGTACACAGACAACATGGAGAAATATTAACACTGCACTACATACAAAATCATAACGAGTGGCCGACTCTCCCACCCTCAATGGGCGGCTCTCTGACCTGATCTGTGGTACTACAGGAACAAACATTAGCAGGTAAGAACCAATTTCCCTTTCCTGTTCATATCCCAGATCAGTCCAGACTCCTGGGATGTACCTAAGCTCCCCTTAACTTGGGTGAGACCTGGAGATTCCACTCGCAGAAAACTCTCACCAAAGCACATGGAAGCCGGAGCCCCGACATCCAAGCGACAGAGTCTGGTGAATGTGTGCAGCAGCTACCAAGCAGCCCCTGCAAATACCTTCTGAGCCTCAGCCCAAGAGGTTGCCTGAGAATGCTTTGAGTGAGCCCTCACACCTCCAGGCACCGGCGTCGAACCAATTGCCTCCTTAAGCCAACGCACAAATGTAGTCTTAGAAGCCTGACATTCCCTCTGTGAAACATTCCCCAGAACAAAAAGGGTGATCTGATCTACGAAATTCATTAGTAACTTTCAGATACCCCAAAAATCAATGTCTCCATCCAAGAGCCGAAGGCCTATAGCATGAGACGCGGAGTAATCCAAACCTAGAAAGGTTGGAAGATCCGCAGTCTAATTAAGATGGAAGGCCGAAAAAGAAGGCACTGTGCGTGACCACACTCTCTGCTCTGAAATCTGCAGAAACAGATCTCGGCGTGACGAAGCCTGGAGCTCCGAAATCCTCCTTGCTGAAGAAACAGCCATCAGGAAAACTACCGTAAAAGTCAAGTCTTTGAAGGGCGCCCCCCTCAGTGATTCAAACAGAGCCTCACTCAGTCCTCTAAGCCCCAGATTAAGATTCCAAGCCTTTCCTCACTGACGGACGCAAATGCTTCGCTCCCAGAAGGAAAGGTAGTTCATCCCCAATGTGTTGACAGAGAATAACCCTGTACCTTGCCTTAGAGACAGCTCGAAGTTGCTACCTGCGCCCTCAGAGAGATAAAGGCCAAAACCTCCAGAAGGAAGTCAAAATATTCAGTACTGTAGCTTGAGTAGGGGTGGCAAAGCTATGGCGAAGTTAAATCAGTTACCGGAAGAGACGTACACCAGACCTTGAAGATTCCTCGCACATATGCTAAAGACGTGGAAGTTTGCCTGGCCTGCAACAAGGTGGTAATGATTGTTTCGGAACATCCCTTCCACCACAGCCATCTCCTCTCAAAAGCCTGATCCACTAATATCGAGCCCTGGTGCAGATGATGAGACTGATGAGCGAGCCCCAGCGGGGCTGCCTATGGCCAAGCTGACCAGATCCGTAAACCCTAGACGAAGACGGCCAGTCCAAAGCCAGAACCTTAAACTGTCACCAAAAATCACAGCCCGAACTCACAGGAAAGGCTCCCCCCCAAGCCATTGCACCGCCAACTCAGGGAGCAAAAAAGACAAAATGGCACCTGCGACGCCCACCAGGGCTTAGAACCCAGCAGCCCTGTGTCTTTGGGCAAGAGATAAGTGCCCCCGCTCTATCAGGGGACTCGCCACCCCCAAAAACGGCACCAAACAATCTCCCGAGTGGGGCGCGCAATAGAAACGCTCTAACAGCACAGATCCAGGAGAGGGGGGGTCCATCAAAGCCAGCCCCCCTTAGAATTTCCCTCAGAAATAATCCACTCTGCCCCAATTCCGTCACCCCCGTCGGAGAGATCCGTAGGATCTGCCCATCGCCCAAGACATTAAAAAATGGCTGCCGGACCACTGCCCTGAACCTTACCAGGAGAGAGAGGGACTGAGAGAGGCTGGGATGGATCTATCTTCCTCCCGCAGGCTAGAACGAGAGACGCTAAGCCTGCCCCGCAGATCCTGCGTGCATCGGGGCGCGATTATTATAACAGGAGCCTCTGTCATGGTCCCCGTGCAACTTCTTGCCCCCTCAATGCTTCCCGCGGGAATGCTATCCCCCCCCCCCCCCCCCCCGCCATGACCATAAGAGGGAAAACCCCCTGGACATCACCTCCCGTGCAGGCAGTTACCACGGTGCTCGCCAATGTAGAGGCGTGCACCGGGCGCCCCCGCTCGCCTCGACGCCGCCGGCCTCCTCTCCCCGCTCCAAAGAGCGAGCGTCCGCTTCTAAATTAAACCACCTGCATATGTCCCCGTCCCCCCTCCAATGCCGCTGCAACCATCCAGGCCTGCGCTTAGCATGAAGGAACCGTTCCGGGGCCGTGGGCTCCCCTTCCCGCCATCAGCGGCCCAAACACTCTGCCTGCCGCCGGGTGACCCTGTGCTCCCGATCTCAGCGGGATCTAGCAAAATGGCAAGGCAATATTAAAATCGGAGAGGTGACCTCCTGCTCCTGCCACTGGCAGGACTAAGTACAGAGGCTCTCTGTGCTCTTCTGTCTTTTTTTTTTTTTTGTGATTAAAACAATTTGTAAAAAAAAAAGAAGAAATCTGTTTGCACTGAGCGAGTCCGCCATGACGCCGCCGGGCCCTTAGTGTCCCCCGACCACGGAAACATGCATCCTAGCATTACCGGCTGAGCAGCAAGACTCAACCCCCAGAAGTCTCAGTCACCGGTGGTGAGCTCCGCCTGCCCGCTGAGCACGCAGCCTGCTCGACATGAGGGGCCGCCTCCACATTCCCCCAGCTTCAGTTCCTCTATTTCATGCAGATTTATATTTTTTTCTAACCTCTGCTTCTCTTACCTATTTTTTGTTTTTACACTGCAGGTTTTGCACCATCATAAGAACATAAGAACATAAGAAAATGCCATACTGGGTCAGACCAAGGGTCCATCAAGCCCAGCATCCTTTTTCCAACAGTGGCCAATCCAGGCCATAAGAACCTGGCAAGTACCCAAAAACTAAGTCTATTCCATGTAACCATTGCTAATGGCAGTGGCTATTCTCTAAGTGAACTTAATAGCAGGTAATGGACTTCTCCTCCAAGAACTTATCCAATCCTTTTTTAAACACAGCTATACTAACTGCACGAACCACATTCTCTGGCAACAAATTCCAGAGTTTAATTGTGCGTTGAGTAAAAAAGAACTTTCTCCGATTAGTTTTAAATGTGCCCCATGCTAACTTCATGGAGTGTCCCCTAGTCCTTCTACTATCCGAAAGAGTAAATAACCGATTCACATCTACCCGTTCTAGACCTCTCATGATTTTAAACACCTCTATCATATCCCCCCTCAGTCGTCTCTTCTCCAAGCTGAAAAGTCCTAACCTCTTTAGTCTTTCCTCATAGGGGAGTTGTTCCATTCCCCTTATCATTTTGGTAGCCCTTCTCTGTACCTTCTCCATCGCAATTATATCTTTTTTGAGATGCGGCGACCAGAATTGTACACAGTATTCAAGGTGCGGTCTCACCATGGAGCGATACAGAGGCATTATGACATTTTCCGTTTTATTCATCATTCCTTTTCTAATAATTCCCAACATTCTGTTTGCTTTTTTGACTGCCGCAGCACACTGAACCGACGATTTCAATGTGTTATCCACTATGACACCTAGATCTCTTTCTTGGGTTGTAGCACCTAATATGGAACCCAACACTGTGTAATTATAGCATGGCTTATTTTTCCCTATATGCATCACCTTGCACTTATCCACATTAAATTTCATCTGCCATTTGGATGCCCAATTTTCCAGTCTCACAAGGTCTTCCTGCAATTTATCACAATCTGCTTGTGATTTAACTACTCTGAACAATTTTGTGTCATCTGCAAATTTGATTATCTCACTCGTCGTATTTCTTTCCAGATCATTTATAAATATATTGAACAGTAAGGGTCCCAATACAGATCCCTGAGGCACTCCACTGTCCACTCCCTTCCACTGAGAAAATTGCCCATTTAATCCTACTCTCTGTTTCCTGTCTTTTAGCCAGTTTGCAATCCACGAAAGGACATCGCCACCTATCCCATGACTTTTTACTTTTCCTAGAAGCCTCTCATGAGGAACTTTGTCAAACGCCTTCTGAAAATCCAAGTATACTATATCTACCGGTTCACCTTTATCCACATGTTTATTAACTCCTTCAAAAAAGTGAAGCAGATTTGTGAGGCAAGACTTGCCCTGGGTAAAGCCATGCTGACTTTGTTCCATTAGACCATGTCTTTCTATATGTTCTGTGATTTTGATGTTTAGAACACTTTCCACTATTTTTCCTGGCACTGAAGTCAGGCTAACCGGTCTGTAGTTTCCCGGATCGCCCCTGGAGCCCTTTTTAAATATTGGGGTTACATTTGCTATCCTCCAGTCTTCAGGTACAATGGATGATTTTAATGATAAGTTACAAATTTTTACTAATAGGTCTGAAATTTCATTTTTTAGTTCCTTCAGAACTCTGGGGTGTATACCATCCGGTCCAGGTGATTTACTACTCTTCAGTTTGTCAATCAGGCCTACCACATCTTCTAGGTTCACCGTGATTTGATTCAGTCCATCTGAATCATTACCCATGAAAACCTTCTCCATTACGGGTACCTCCCCAACATCCTCTTCAGTAAACACCGAAGCAAAGAAATCATTTAATCTTTCCGCGATGGCCTTATCTTCTCTAAGTGCCCCTTTAACCCCTCGATCATCTAACGGTCCAACTGACTCCCTCACAGGCTTTCTGCTTCGGATATATTTAAAAAAGTTTTTACTGTGAGTTTTTGCCTCTACAGCCAACTTCTTTTCAAATTCTCTCTTAGCCTGTCTTATCAATGTCTTACATTTAACTTGCCAATGTTTATGCTTTATCCTATTTTCTTCTGTTGGATCCTTCTTCCAATTTTTGAATGAAGATCTTTTGGCTAAAATAGCTTCTTTCACCTCCCCTTTTAACCATGCCGGTAATCGTTTTGCCTTCTTTCCACCTTTCTTAATTGTGGAATACATCTGGACTGTGCTTCTAGAATGGTATTTTTTAACAAGGACCACGCCTCTTGGACATTTTTTACTTTTGTAGCTGCTCCTTTCAGTTTTTTTCTAACAATTTTTCTCATTTTATCAAAGTTTCCCTTTTGAAAGTTTAGCACGAGAGCCTTGGATTTGCACACTGTTCCTTTTCCAGTCATTAAATCAAATTTGATCATATTATGATCACTATTGCCAAGTGGCCCCACCACCGTTACCTCTCTCACCAAGTCCTGTGCTCCACTGAGAATTAGATCTAAAATTGCTCCCTCTCTCGTCGGTTCCTGAACCAGTTGCTCCATAAAGCTATCATTTATTCCATCCAGGAACGTTATCTCTCTAGCGTGACCCGATGATACATTTACCCAGTCTATATTGGGGTAATTGAAGTCTCCCATTATTACTGCACTACCAATTTGGTTAGCTTCCCTAATTTCTCTTAGCATTTCACTGTCCATCTCACCATCTTGACCATCTTCCATCTGCTGGAGACAGAGAAATACCGAGGGAGTGAAGGAGGCACATTGGGTTATGTACAGTGTCAGTGAGACTCTGTCTCCATCTGCTGGCAGGGAGACAAAACCCAGGAGCCTGGACTGATCTGGGTAGTTACTGGAAAGGGAGATAGCTCCATCTAATCACTGAACGGCATTAGCATGGCTATGGATCCCTATCATATATAATAGAGCCTGGTGCTGCTTGTAGACAGGTACAGGTGGGCAATAGCACATGAACAGAGGGGAACAGACCACGTCTGACCTCACCCTGCTGGTTCTATGCCTCTCATTCTCACCTCCAGTCTCTGCACTGATTCCCTTCACTCTGATTGCAGTCACTCACCAAAAACTCTGCCACGCCCTGCTGGAGACCTGGGATTCATTCAGGACCCAGGTCCCTGAACCTCAGATCTGTCAGCTTAAAGTAACTGAACTCTAATGACTTAGTAATGAGAATTTAACTGAGAGCCTGTAATAAGATTCACCTCCTCATGTAAAGTTTTTTTTCCCCAAAATATTTTATTAATCCACTCAGTTCAGCCATAACAAGATAAATACTAACAATAACAATAACTCCACATGAATATCACCAAGCATGGCTTAACATCTTGCAGCATTATGAAAAAGCTATTGGACATTGTTTTACATTTTCTCCCATATACACGCACCCCCCCACCCCCCAGCCCTGCATTGCTAAGTAGATAAACATAAAGCAAAACAGTCATATGCAGCTTTGATAGTAATTAGAAAGGAAAAGAAAAAGAGCATATGAAAAAAACAAAAAATATACACAAGTGTACTCAAGAGACAGATTTACAGCCATGTCCTATGGGAACCTCCACTTTTAAAGGAAAGAACCGCTGGGTAGCTGCTGGGAGAGAATCATAAAAGGTAAACCAAACATCTCTGAAAAGACATTTCTTCTTATAGGTAAGGTTATTATATAGGGATCCATATTCCATCTGGAACAAGTTTAACAACTGGGCTGTCCAAACAGAACATTCCGGAGGGACAGCCTCCGGAACCAACTGAGGCTATTCTTCACCATTTTTGCTTTCTTTGTCTCTTCCAGGTTTTTTTTCCCTCTCACAGGTCTCCCTCCGTGCTGCTGAGCCCTCCGGCGCTTCCGGGTCTTTGCTCCTCCCCCCCCCCCCCCCGGTGACGCGGCCGACGTCATCGAGGCCCCCCCCCCAAGGATAAAGGCTCGATAAGGATCCGGTAGGCGACGTGCCCTGCTGCCTCCGGAACCAGCTGAGGCTATTCCTCACCATTTTTGCTTTCTTTGTTTCTCCCAGGTTTTTTTCCCCTCTCACAGGTCTCCCTCCGTGCTGCTGAGCCCTCCGGGACTTCCGGGTCTTTGCTCTCCCCCCCCCCCCGGTGACGCGGCTGACATCATCGGGGCCCCCCCCCGAGGATAAAGGCCCGACAAGGACCCGGTAGGCGCTGTGCGCCAGCGGCGCACACCAAAGGGGTGCAACAAAGGGGCTTGCCCCTTTGTACGCCCCTTCATACAGCCCCTAGAACATCTAGAGAGAATTAAAAAATGGACATAGAACAACATCTACCCGATAACAGAATCACACCAACGAACACAAGCTCCACACTCACCATCCAAGTATGCACAGGAAAGGGTAAGTATGCAAACAATACTAAAAAAACAAAAAAAACACAAATCCCAGCACAGCAATAATCATAAGATTATCACAACTACCAATAACCTAATCCCAGTAAAACGAACCAACAATACCAAATTAAATAGCATACTAATGATCTCTTTTCTTCTAGTAAACGCACAATCAGTGACAAAAAAATTTCCCATCATCACAGACCTGCTATATGACACAAAACCTAATTTTTGTAAAGCTTACTCTATGCTTATGGCCAGGGACACAAGAACACTTAGACTCAGTAAAAAGTATAATGTATTTTTATTAGTCAATATAAGTGTTCTCGGGAGATGCTGGGTACTGGGTGCCCTTAGTCTTACAATCTGACCAGCATCTCCCTGGATACAGGAAGTGACCCTTGTTTTATAGATAACATTCAAATACAGGAAAAGGATAGAAGGTTCTAGACTTGCATGACTGCCCAAAGGATCATTTATATAAGTTGTGATGTCAACTGCATGATTAAATCATCGCTAATTACCCTGATTGGCTTCCCAGGATGTGTAGCCCATTTCCCATGGCTCTCTTTGTTGACTCTGGGACTCGTAACTTCCTTTGTTCCCGGGCGCTCGCCCACCTGCAGTGCTTAATGACCACTCAACACGTATCTTGGGTAAAACTGGCCGCAGCTTTTATTTAACCATATGTTTATATAATGGCACACAATGTAATCATAACAACCCACCACCCCGGGCCAATACCTATATATATATATTTATTGCCACATGTTCTGCCGGGACCACGCCCACCCCACGCCGCCTGCCGCGCTCCAAGCAAGGCGACTTCCGTTCACTGGCCCCCCGCCGCGTAGTAAGCAGGGGGGCCCTGCCTCCGGGCGTGGTCCCCCTTTTCATCCGGCAATCTGCTTGTCAGCCCGCGGCTGATCCCTTTACCCTAAGTCCTATTGGCCCGGGTACCCGCCACCAGCGCCGAGCAGTGTCTACACTTGCTCGGGGCCCCCCCCAACAAGTAATAGAGTTTTTTAGCTGCGGCCCCGGTGCTTCTCTACCTGCGCCTCTATTGCTTCAATTATGTCGTTAATAAACAAATCATACCCGATGTCCGAAAGGTGTATCTTATCCTCCCGATAGAAGCCTTTACACTGCTCGTCTGCCCACTGATGACGCATCTGATAGCCCCCCAGGTGCCCCAACCAGGCCCCCAACTGCCTATTGAGCTTCTTGCGACACCTTCCCCATAGCTTGGTCTTAGCAAATTTTATCCGACCAACATAATACCGTACCTGGGAACCATGTCTGCAACTCGCGCATGTCCCTTTTCGCCTCCTGCAACAGCTGCCTGCAGGTCCATGTGCCCAAATCGTTGCCTCCCAGGTGCACTATTAACATGTCTGGGGCTGCCAGTTCTTCCCTCCTGACTCGAATCATAGGCAGTAGTTGCCGCCACCGCATCCCTCGCTTTCCCATCCATGTAACCTGTACTCCCCGCGGGGCCAAACCGAGGTGTATGCCGTGCTTGCGCTGTTGCGCCTTCTGCGCTGCCCAATGAACGAAGGAATGCCCCACGATCCAAACCTTTTTCGGCTTAGCGGACGAGTCTGCAATTGAGAACAATGCCTGTTAGTTATCTACACCATGTGAGCTGACTCTGTCCAGTCTTACGTACATGTTAACCGCTAGGGAGCGCCACCTCCTTATTTGCTGGATGGTCTCCGTACCCAAACCTGCCTGTGCGGCGCTCGTCGCTGCCCCTATCCAAAAGGATAGGGGCGCTCGTCCCGCCCCACCTTGGATAACGCGCGCCTAAATACCGCCGAAAATTGATACCTTGTTAAGGGGACACCGTTGTTATGTACTAACAGATGGTTCCCCTTTTTGGGACGGACTGCCAAAAACGCTTCTAAATTAGCCAGCGGGCAGGTGACTTGGTTGTCTAACCTGGTTAATGTCACCGCAGCCCCTTTTCCCGATTGATCTGTCTTGGACCAAGGTATCAATATTCTGAGTGTGTTTCCCAATAGCTGTACATTCCGCAGTAGCATCCCCGTCTCGCCTGTATCCTCCTTAGATGCTGCCACTAGTTCGCCTATGCACAGTGCCCCAAAGAACGCCAGCGAAAATGAGAGCTGAAATAACAGTGTTTCAAATTGTGAGTCGCAAATCTCCTGAAGCGCATACCACAACTGAGCTAATAACTCATGTGTAACTGGATGTATCACATCTTTCTTGTGCCCTAACTGCCGTCCCCAACCCTTCATTAATCTTTTAACCAGAAATCCCTTGGTGGGATCGCCCCATCCTTGCGCATTTGCGAAGAAGGCCAGTCCTGCCAGCTGCTTTAGCACAATGCCTCTCGACAGTCCGTGCTCTTTGGCCCAAGCGATGTAGTCCACTACTAAGCCCTCCGGCACCGGACCATTCTCCCAACCGTGCCGGTTAAGGAAGGCTTGCACTTTTCTGTATCCTCTGGAATACGCACCCCATGTAGCGGGCACTACCGATCTCCGTAGCAAGTCTAGGGTGGTTGCAGTCCAATTGCCCATAAGTGTTCCGGCACCGGAGTCCCCTCCTTCTCTGCGTTGGGTACCTGTTTGTGAAAGAGAGACCATTTGGCACGTGATAACGCGTCCGCAATACCATTGCTGATTCCAGGTACATGCCGCGCCCGAATGGTAGTGTTTAAGCGCAAGCTGCTCAGTATTATTTGTCTCAATAGGTTCACAACCCTTGGGCATTTTGCCGTCTGCCTGTTGATGACGTATACCACGGCTTGATTGTCGGACCAGAAAATTATGTGTTTGTTTCGTAATCTGGGTCCCCATATGACCAGTGCGACCCAAATTGGGAATAGCTCCAGGAAAGTTATATTGCGTGTTGTACCTTCTTGTATCCATGTTATCGGCCATTGGGCAGCCGCCCACGCCCCTTGGCAATACACTCCAAATCCCCCCCCCCCCCCGAGGCATCCGATTGTATGTCCAGGTCACGATTCGACATCGGGGTTTCTTGCCATATGGATATTCCATTGAAGTCCTTCAAGAAGCTTTTCCATATCGCTAAGTCGTCTTTGATTGCCTTTGTTATCCTTATGTAGTGATGTGGTTTCCGTACGGATGTAGTCGCGGCCGCTAGTCTCCTCAAGAAGACACTGCCCATTGGGATCATCTTACAAGCAAAGTTAAAAGCGACGACTATGGATTGTACCTCCCGCAGTGTTAATTTTTTCGCCAGCATTGCGGTTTCAATGAGGTTCCGCAAATTCTGTATCTTGTCCTCTGGAAGCCTGGATATCATTCTTTCTGAATCCAGCTCGATGCCCAAAAAACACAAGTTTGTCCCTGGCCCTTCAGTCTTGTCCATCGCCAAAGGGACACCGAAATCCTTCGCCACTCCTTGGAAAGTCCCCAGTAAGCGAGTCGCTGCGCCTGTCCCTTCCGGGCCGATGAACAAAAAGTTCATCGGCCCGGTAATGTATGATGTTGTCCAAGCCAGCTTTCTCCGCCGTAACCCAATGGAGAAATGTGCTGAGCAGCTCAAAGAAGGCGCATGAAACTGAGCACCCCATGGGCATGCACTTGTCGAAGTAGAATTGACCTTGGAACTTGAAACCCAGTAGCGGGAAGCTGTCTGGATGTATGGGCAACAGGCGAAACGCCGATTCTATGTCCGTTTTTGCCATTGCTGCTGATCTCCCACACCTCCGTAACAATGATATAGCACTGTCAAATGATGCATACACACCGCGCATGCCTCTCGTGGTATGTGGTCGTTCACAGATGCTCCTATTGGGAAGGACAGGTTTTGGATGAGTCTGTATTTTCCCGGTTCCTTCTTTGGTACGACCGCTAGCGGGGAAATCATCATCTCCTGGAAGGGGGCATCTGGAAAGGGCCGGCAATTCTGCCCAGCTCGATCTCCTTGTCGAGTTTGTTTCGGACGATGTCAGGGTGCCGCGTTGTGGATGGTGCATTGCCTGCTGTGTGTATGTCAATGTTGCCTTGATAGGGGATCCTGAACCCTTCCTGGAAACCTGCTGATATCTGCTTTGCTTCCTCTCTCCTCAGGTATTTGTCGAGCCAATGCATCATTCGGTCTAA
Source organism: Rhinatrema bivittatum (assembly GCF_901001135.1). NCBI lineage: Eukaryota > Metazoa > Chordata > Amphibia > Gymnophiona > Rhinatrematidae > Rhinatrema > Rhinatrema bivittatum. The sequence continues at coordinate 2,480,455 of NC_042633.1, read as the reverse complement.
TCTTATTGGCGAGGCGGCTTTTTGGCAATGCTGGGCTTCATTTTTCCTTTTTAGGAGAACTCCCACTCCCCGCTTTTTTCGTGCACTTCATCGCCGGGTGCGGTGCGGAACAAATCAGGCATATGTGCTTGAATTTACATTCTTTGAAATTGCATGAAGCCTTGTTGTATCTCCAACACGCGCTGTTAGATGCACCTCCGGTTCCTGGGTAGCCGAGTCCAGACGCAGATGACCTCGCAGCTGAACGACTCCGTCCCCCGGCGTCACTGGCTCTGTTGGTCATTTGCTGGAGCCAGAGGTCCACATCCGACCTTCCCCAGGATAGCTGCGTATTCTCCTCCATTCGATCACGGAAACGCTCATCGTAATTCAACCAGGCCCATCCCTCGTACGCCCGGTATGCTCCTAGTATAGTGTCCCCGTAGGTTAGCATGGGTCCACATTGGGATGGATCGTCCTTTGTGATAACGCTCATCATGCGGAGATATGCGCGTGTCCAGTTCACGATATTGCGCGCAATTTTCTCATTGCTGTCTGGGAGTGGGTCACCAGTCTTCGCTCTCTTCCTGTCTCACTGGCCTCTCCTCCCTTCCATGAGTCGGAAGATGTCTATGTATTTCTTCTGCTTTATGCGCTTTCTTAACTTTCTAGGCACGCTTTCCCATAGCGGGATGCCCTGAGCTGCAGCCGATGTTGCCTCCACTCCTTGGAGTGTCATCGACGGATTCTGAATATTGTCATCCGCGCTGTCCGTATCCATGGAGGAGCTGCTTTCGCTGGAGCTGGAGCTGTACCTCCTTCTACGCTTAGTTTTACTTTTCCTTTTACTCGCTTGCGCGGTTAAAGGTCCCTGAATAGTCTGTGAGGAGACTCACCTCTACTTGTGTCCTGCGTTGCATTTGGCCCCGTGTCGTCTTGGGAATGGTCTTCCCGCGCTGATGTCACTGCTGTCCCGGTCTTGGGATGAGTGCCCTGCTCGTAGTTTGGTAGTGGTTCCTGGGTATTCTGCTGTGGAGTGGCCGGATGGGTCGTCTGTAAGCTCGTAGTGCCGGTCGGAACATCCCGTGGGTCGATGGGTGTGTGAGTCTCTGCCGGGGTCGGTTGGTCCGCTGGAGCTGGGGTGGGAGGGTTCCCTGGTTGTCCGGGCCAGAGCCCCCATGGGTAGAACTGGTACGGGTAGGCTGGCGGGGTCCATTGTGGTTGGGCGTGTTGCCCGGTGGGTTGCCCAGGAGGGATTATGCCTGGGATGGGGTTAGAGGCTGGAATCCACGGGGGGATGCCCCATGGGAAGGGGAACCCCGGGAAGGTAGGAGTCATGCTTGTTGGCTGACCGGGCGTCGGGGTTGCCGCGATGTGAAGGTTGTAGGCTTGCGGAGGGCCCATGGGGGGGCCAGTTCCCCCATCCCATCTGTGGGGGTCCACTGCCGTTGGGCGGGGGGTTGGCAGCAGCAGGATCTGGGTCGACGACCGCTGGGTGGTGCGAGTCTGGGGTTGGAGGGGGTGGGTCTAAACGGGCCGGCAACAGGAGCTGTGGGAGGGGCCGGCACCTGGGGGGTTAGGGGCCCCATCCCCCCCGTTGGCTTGAAGGTGGTTCCCCGTGGCCTTTGTTTTGTTCTGCCCCCGGGTCATGGTTTTGTTCCCTTTCCCATCGTGCATTGGGATGGGTTACTCACGGTTTCTTGTTCCGGCATCGGGGTGTCCTGTGAGCCCGGGGGCTGGCCACGGGGGGCTTCGCCTGTAGTGGGGGTCCGGAAGCCTGTGCAAGGACTGGAAGGTCCTGGGGTGAGCCCGGAAGGGGTCCTGTGCTGGGTTCTGCTCATTCCAGGTCTGGCTGTGCCTGGGCTGGGCCAGCGCCGCTGCCTGCGTGGAGCTGGGCCCTGGCCCTGGGGCTGGGATGGAGCCGGAGGTTTTATTTTTGTTTGGTGTGGCTGAGCCCTGGTCCTGGGAAATGCTCTTTTGTGCAGAGTCCTCCCCTCTACCAGCTCCGGTGGAGCCCGGAGTCTGTGGCTTGGACCGCCGGCAGATTTTTTTTTTTTTTTTTTGGGCGGCTGGGTCGCGAAACGGCTCTCCAGGGAAAAAGGGCCGGCTGCCTCGAGGCACCGGCCCTTTAAACCCCGGCCGACGTCATCGGGCCGCGCCGGCCCCTTCAGATGACGCCGGCCACAGGAACGCCCCAAAGGGGCGGAGATCCGGGCTCCGGCGTCATCGGGGCCGATGACGCCGGCAACCGGAACGCCCCCTGGAGGGGCGGCGTTTCCCATCGGCGCCGCCCCTCCTTGCTAACGCTAGCCCCGGAACGCCCCCACTGGGGCTGGACCATGCCCCGACGTCATCGGGACGCGTCGCGCTTTTGCGGCGCGTCCCGATGACGTCACACGACGCGCCCGGCTGTCCTGCACTCCCCCAGGTAACCCATGGGCTCCGATTAAATATCGGGCCCACCTATTCTGTTAAACTCTTACTGGTCAAGACAATCAACACGTCTGTAACTGTGTGGATTACAAACTCCTGAGAATAGTGCCTGAAGCTCCCCTGTGGTTTCTTCTTTGTGACTCTATGAATAGACATCACCTGTCTGGTGCCAGCTTGCATGCTTCTATAGATATTCAGGGACATTCTGTAAGTCACTCAGTCCATTCAGCCCAGGCAGGCCAAAGACACGCAGAGGCTTCTGGGGATTTCCTTCTTCATGTTGGTTTTCTGTTCAGGCATACTTCTCATTTTATAGCAATAACAGAATCATGGCTAAAAAAATCAGATGTAGTCTTAAAGAATCAGATACCAAACAAAAAATACGAGGTCTTCTCCATCCCAAGAATAAATAAAAGAGGTGGTGGACTATTACCAATTATTGAAAAAACATTTAAAACTAAATTACTCCCAATCAAAACTCCAACAAATCATGAAATTGCCCTCTTTGATACTAACCAATTTCAAATCTGTCTAGTATACTGCCCACCCAGTCTCCTCGAGCTAAATATCTCCCCACTAATAGAATTTTTCACAACTAATCTAAACCCCTCCACACCCACCATAATTTTAGGAGACTTTAATTTACACATGGACGCTTGCCCCCTATCGAATACCTGCCAAACACTGATTGACATCATGACTGCATTAGGGTTTAAACTGATCACTGATAAACCAACACACAAAGCTTGGACACTCATTAGACCTAACTTTCATTAACAGTACCCTCCTTGAAAACATAAAAACTGAATACACACAAATCCTATGGTCAGACCACTTCCTCATTAACTCTCAGATCAAGCACACAGGACAAATAGTAAAGTAAAACACTGAACCAGCCGAATTTTTGTATCGCCCCCTTTCAACACAGACATTCTTAAAGACAAACTAATGGAAAAATTAACACACATCAATTACGAAAATAGTCACAGCGCCACTACTGACTGGTTAAGCAACACCACTTCATTAGCTAACGAACTAAATCCGCTAAAAACGGCTCGCTTTAAAGAATAAAAGCCAAATAATCCGTGGTATAGTGATCAAATCAAAGAAGTTAAACGGATACTTAGAAAAAAGGAAAAAGAATGGAAAAATAACAAAACAACTGAGAATTTAACAAAATACAGAAAATAACTAGCATACTACAAAAAAAACAATTTTAGATACCAAAAAGAAATACTACAGTGCAAAAATAGAAAAATTCACAAATAACCCCAGAACCCTATTTAACATAGTAAAGAATCTAACAAACGATAACACAAGCAATCACTTGTCTCTACAAGAAAACCAATGCAATGACGTAGCACAATTCTTTAAAGACAAAATTGAGAAGCTAAGAAAACAAAATCCCCAACACTATAAAACAAGAAATTAAGATGCCCGCTAGAGATGTCAGTATATGGTCAGAATTTGATGAAGCATCACATTCTGAAGTCGAGTAAATGATCAATCAACTGAACCCACCTACCCACGCTATTGACACCATACCCATTCTAGAACTAAAAAAACTAGCCAACACTATAACCCCAACAACTAACTAAAATCATCAACCTCTCGCTAGATGAAGGAGTAATGCCAGACACCTTGAAAGGAGCCATAATCAAACCAATTATCAAGAAAAAGAACCTCTACCCACTAAATCTCAGCAACTATAGACCAGTCTCCAACTTACCCCTCATAGCCAAGCTAATCGAAAAAACAGTGCAAAAACAACTATCAAACCACCTCGAAAATAACAACATCCTATACCCAGCTCAGCACGGATTCCGCAAACATTACAGCACAGAAACATTGCTATTAGCTCTATCAGATAATATCTTAAGAGGATTTGATACAGGAACACACTACATCCTGGCTCTATTAGATCTCTCTGCAGCATTTGACACAGTCAATCACAGAATTCTAATCAATAGACTAAAGGAAATAGGACTCACTAATAAAACAATGAATTGGTTTCAGTCATACCTAAACAATAGATGTTTCCAGGTACAAATCAAAAATGCACTCTCAGAAAAAGTCACACTGCAAACCGGGGTCCCACAGGGATCAGCCCTATCGGCAACACTCTTTAACATTTATCTCCTCCCAGTCTGCCACCTACTAGCAGGACTCGGAATCATTCATTACATATACGCTGACGATATACAACTATTAATACCCATTGTAAACACCATTGAAGAAACAGTATCTCGAAATAATCAGACAACTCCTAAACCAGATGGAACTGGTAATCAACATTGACAAAACCGAGTTCTTATACCTTGAACGAAAGAACACTCACCATATACAACCAACACTCATAACCAAAAAAATTCAAGACATTGAGTTTGTAATAAAAACAAGAAATCTAGGAGTAATAGTTGACCCTGAAGTAAACATGAAACAACACATCTCCCAGAAAATAAAGGAAGGATACGCAAAACTTATGATCCTGAGAAGACTAAAACCTCTTTTATCGACAAACAATTTTCGCACTGTTCTACAAGCAATGATATTCACAAGCACAGATTACTGTAACTCCCTGCTATTAGGACTACCTCAATCTACAATACGGCCACTGCAAATACTGCAAAATTCTGCTGCTAGAATTCTGACTGGCAAAAAAAGAAATGACCACATTACAGGAACACTTGCTGAACTTCATTGGCTTCCAATAGAACAAAGAACACAATGTAAGGCATTATGTATAATCCATAAACTAATCCATGATGAAAAAGCCGACTGGCTTAACACAGCACTACGCGTCCATGTTCCACAGAGAAACCTGAGATCTGCAAATAAGGCTCTCCTAACCATCCCCTCTGTCAAATCAGCACATCTCACGCAAGTAAGGGAAAGAGCACTGTCACTGGCTGGTCTTGTACTATGGAACACCATGCCACTTGAAATAAGACTGCAGAGTAACTTGAAAATTTTCAAAACCAATCTGAAAACCTGGCTTTTTAAACAAGCGTTTTACAAAGACAAAGAGAACGAGAAAAACAGATGAGGAATAAAGACGCACCAAAGTCAGAAGCTGTTATTTTAACCTAACAATGCATTGTAATGGTAAAACCAAACCTCTTAAATGTTCCCAACAAACAAGCTTAACATACACACTTAGTTTATAATTATGAATTGTTACCGTACAATGATGGCACATAACCAAGTTGTAATCTATACCACCCATATGTTTCATTGTTGTGCCCTTATGTAAACCGTTGTGATGGTTAGCTAACTTAACGACGGTATAGAAAAGTTTATAAATAAATAAATAAATAAATATATTTTTTAGCTATCAGAGAGGCTTTGGAAAAAAACGAAATGTTGTCATGATTCAACGAGGTTTCACCTGTATCAAGGTTCAACAAACAAAAAGCTCGAGACCACTTGATCTGAACAGAAAACAAATTAGACACCAATGAGCGGACTTGTTCCCAGAAGACTTGAATTAAAGGACAGTCCCATAACGCATGTATTAATGTAGCAGGTCCCTGCGAGCATTTTGCACAAAGACCAGAGATAGATAAGCCCATTCGAAAAGCCGCTTGTGGGCTATACACCACCCTGTGAAAAATCCTCCCCTGCATTTCCCTCAGGGATACATTATTGGTAATTTTAAAAATGGACAAGTAACATTCTTTGAGCATGATAGCATCCAGCTCTTCTGGAATATCTTCTTGCCATTTGAGCACTAGCCGGTCAAAAATTGAAAAGCGTGTAATATTCTGGCAGAACTTATATAACAAGGATAAAGATCCTTGCTTCTCCTGATACAGTTTTAGAAGGAAAAGATAAGCATGATTGTCTAGCGGCCCCTGCTATAATTACACAATGTTGGGTTCCATATTAGGCCCCTGCTATAATTACACAATTTTGGGTTCCATATTAGGTGCTACAACCCAAGAAAGAGATCTAGGCGTCATAGTGGATAACACATTGAAATCGTCGGTTCAGTGTGCTGCGGCAGTCAAAAAAGCAAACAGAATGTTGGGAATTATTAGGAAGGGAATGGTGAATAAAACGGAAAATGTCATAATGCCTCTGTATCGCTCCATGGTGAGACCGCACCTTGAATACTGTGTACAATTCTGGTCGCCGCATCTCAAAAAAGATATAATTGTGATGGAGAAGGTACAGAGATGGACTACCAAAATGATAAGGGAAATGGAACAGCTCCCCTATGAGGAAAGACTAAAGAGGTTAGGACTTTTCAGCTTGGAGAAGAGACGGCTGAGGGGGGATATGATAGAGATGTTTAAAATTATGAGAGGTCTAGAACGGGTAGATGTGAATCGGTTATTTACTCTTTCGGATAGTAGAAAGACTAGGGGGCACTCCATGAAGTTAGCATGGGGCACATTTAAAACTAATCGGAGAAAGTTCTTTTTTACTCAACGCACAATTAAACTCTGGAATTTGTTGCCAGAGAATGTGGTTAGTGCAGTTAGTATAGCTGTGTTTAAAAAAGGATTGGATGGGAGTCCGGGAGGAGAGACTGAGAGTGGGACTCCAAATCGGGGGGTGCCTGCTGAGACTGACCTTGCCGAGGGAGGTGAGAGACCCCGGAACACCTTTCTCGCTTGTTGGGAGCTTGGCAGGGGGAGGTGCCCCAGTGACATCATTGCTGCGCGTCTCCAGATAAATTTGGACGGCAGACGCGGGAATTTGGAGTCCGGGAGGAGAGACTGAGAGTGGGACTCCAAATCGGGGGGTGCCTGCTGAGACTGACCTTGCCGAGGGAGGTGAGAGACCCCGGAACACCTTTCTCGCTTGTTGGGAGCTCGGCAGGGGGAGGTGCCCCAGTGACATCATTGCTGCGCGTCTCCAGATAAATTTGGACGGTAATCGGCGCTCAGCCGCCGTTGGCGCGCGGCCGGCGAAGGCTAGAAGGCTCCTAGACTCTTCGAGATATTCCCCTAATTTTGGACTCTCTTTCACTCTCTCCTTCTTAAATACTTATATGTTGGTTTAACTAGGTGAGTGTAAACCGTCATAGTTTGTTTAGGCACTGAGTTGCTATGCCACATACCAAACGCAGAAAGGGCCCACGATCTTATAGTGTCCGGGTGTCGCCCGACAATGACGTCACAGCCTGGGTCCGCCCACTCGGTCTGGGCTCGCTTCTCACCACGTTCTCGAGAGAATAGTAAGTCTCTGGCTGCACTCCTGCAGCGAAAACGGATGCCTCTCAGCTCTCTGACCGTCCTCCGCGCTCCCCGGTACTTCACTTTTAATGCATATCCAGCATAGCTCTCTGCTTCAATGGCAGGGGAAAAGACTGATACTTCACGCATATCAGCATAGCTCTCTGCTTCAACGGCAGGGGAGAAAGACTGATACTTCGTGCATATCAGCATACCTCTCGGCTTCAACGGCAGGGGAGAAAGACTGATACTTCACACATATGCAGCATAGCTCTCTGCTTCAATGGCAGGGAAGAAAGACTGATACTTCACTTTCAATGCATATCCAGCATAACTCTCTGCTTCAACGACAGGGGAGAAAGATTGATACTTCACGCATATCCAGCATAGCTCGCTGCTTCAACGGCAGGGGAGAAAGACTGATACTTCACTTTCATTGCATATCCAGCATAGCTCTCTGATTCAAGGGCACGGGAGAAAGACTGATACATCTCATATATGCAGCATAGCTCTCTGTTTCAATGGCAGGGGAGAAAGACTGATACTTCGTGCATATCAGCATAGCTCGTGGCTTCAACGGCATGGGAGAATGACTAATACTTCACTTTCAATGCATATCCAGCATAGCTCTCTGCTTCAACGGCAGGGGAGAAAGACTTACTTCATGCATATCCAGCATAGCTCTCTGCTTCAACGGCAGGGGAGAAAGTCTGATACTTCACTTTCAATGCATATCCAGCATAGCTCTCTGCTTCAATGGCAGGGGAGAAAGACTGATACTTCACTTTCAATGCATATCCAGCATAGCTCTCTGCTTCAAGGGCAGGGGAGAAAGACTGATACTTCACACATATCCAGCATAGCTCTCTCCTTCAATGGCAGGGGAGAAACACTGATACTTCACGTATATCCAGCATAGCTCTCTGCTTCAATGGCAGGGGAGAAAGACTGATACTTCATGCATATCCAGCATAGCTCTCTGCTTGAATGGCAGGGGAGAAAGCCTAATACTTCACTTTTATTTATTTATTTAAATTCTTTTAATATACCGATGGATCCTCCACCTTCCTGGTCGCCCTTCTCTGTACCGCTTCCATCTTGTCTTTGTCTTTTTGTAGATACGGTCTCCAGAACTGAACACAGTACTCCAGGTGAGGCCTCACCAAGGACCTGTACAAGGGAATAATCACTTCCCTTTTCTTACTCGATATTCCTCTCTCTATGCAGCCCAGCATTCTTCTGGCTTTTGCTATCGCCTTGTCGCATTGTTTTGCAGACTTCATATCATTAGACACTATCACCCCAAGGTCCCTCTCCTGCTCCGTGCACATCAGCCTTTCCCCCCCCATCGAATACAGTTCATTCGGATTTCCACTCCCCATATGCATGACTTTGCACTTCTTGGCATTGAATCTCAGCTGCCATATCTTCGACCACTCTTCCAGTTTCCTTAGATCCCGTCTCATTCTCTCCACTCCTTCCGGCGTGTCCACTCTGTTGCAGATCTTAGTGTCATCCGCAAAAAGACAAACCTTACCTTCTATCCCGTCCGCAATGTCGCTCACTTTCAATGCATATCCAGCATAGCTTTCTGCTTCAATGGCAGGGGAGAAAGACTGATACTTTACGCATATCCAGCATAGCTCGCTGCTTCAACGGCAGGGGAGAAAGACTGATACTTCACTTTCAATGCATATCCAGCATAGCTCTCTGCTTCAACGGCAGGGGAGAAAGACTGATACTTCACTTTCAATGCATATCCAGCATAGCTCTCTGTTTCAATGGCAGGGGAGAAAGATTGGTACTTCACTTTAAATGCATATCCAGCTTAGCTCTCTGCTTCAATGGCAGGGGAGAAAGACTGATACTTCAAGCACATCCAGTATAGCTCTCTGTTTCAACGGCAGGGGAGAAAGATTGATACTTCACTTTCAATTCATATCCAGCATAGCTCTCTGCTTCAACGGTGGGGAGAAAGACTGATACTTCACGAATATCCAGCATAGCTCTCTGCTTCAACAGTGGGGAGAAAGACTGATACTTCACACATATGAAGCATAGCTCTCTGCTTCAATGGCAGGGGACAAAAACTGATACTTCACGAATATCCAGCATAGCTCTCTGCTTCAACGGTGGGGAGAAAGACTGATACTTCACGCATATCCAGCAAAGCTCTCTGCTTCAACGGTGGGGAGAAAGACTGATAATTCACGCATATCCAGCATAACTCTCTGCTTCAACGGCAGGGGAGAAAGATTGATACTTCACGCATATCCAGCATAGCTCTCTGCTTCAACGGTGGGGAGAAAGACTGATACTTCACGCATATCCAGCATAACTCTCTGCTTCAACGGCAGGGGAGAAAGACTGATACTTCACACATATGCAGCATAGCTCTCTGCTTCAACGGCAGGGGAGAAAGTCTGCTACTTCACTTTCAATGCATATCCAGCATAGCTCTCTGCTTCAACGGCAGGGGAGAAAGACTGATACTTCACACATATGCAGCATAGCTCTCTGCTTCAACGGCAGGGGAGAAAGTCTGATACTTCACTTTCAATGCATATCCAGTATAGCTCTCTGCTTCAATGGGAGGGGAGAAAGACTGCTACTTCAAGCCTATCCAGCATAGCTCTCTGCTTCAATGGCAGGGGACAAAGACTGATACTTCACTTTCAATGCATATCCGGCATAGCTCTCTGATTCAATGGCAGGGGAGAATGAAGAAAAGTGGATCTACATACAGACAATAACCAACAAGGACTGAATTATATAATCTGGGTAAAGAAGCAAGGGTGTAGCTTGCTTATTGCTATCTCTAACTAATTAAGTTAGATATTTCACTTAGATGCAATTCCAACATTGCTCTCTATATTAATGGCGGGAGTGGAAGGGACACAAAACCAAAAGGTTACTAAGGGCCAAGAGTAACAGATAAGTAAGTGCAAAAGCTTGCTGGGCAGACTGGATGGGCCGTTTGGTCTTCTTCTCCCGTTATGTCTATGTTTCCATATGTTTCTATGTCTCCTTTGAGATATGGTCTCCAGAACTGAACACAGTACTCCAGGTGAGGCCTCACCAAGGCCCTGTACAAGGGGACTATCACCTCCTTTTTCTTACTAAGAACATAAGAAAATGCCATACTGGGTCAGACCAAGGGTCCATCAAGCCCAGCATCCTGTTTCCAACAGTGGCCAATCCAGGCCATAAGAACCTGGCAAGTACCCAAAACTAAGTCTAGTCCATGTTACCATTGCTAATGGCAGTGGCTATTCTCTAAGTGAACTTAATAGCAGGTAATGGACTTCTCCTCCAAGAACTTATCCAATCCTTTTTTGAAACCCAGCTATACTAACTGCACGAACCACATTCTCTGGCAACAAATTCCAGAGTTTAATTGTGCGTTGAGTAAAAAAGAACTTTCTCCGATTAGTTTTAAATGTGCCCCATGCTAACTTCATGGAGTGTCCCCTAGTCCTTCTACTATCCGAAAGAGTAAATAACCAATTCACATCTACCCGTTCTAGACCTCTCATGATTTTAAACACCTCTATCATATCCCCCCTTAGTCGTCTCTTCTCCAAGCTGAAAAGTCCTAACCTCTTTAGTCTTTCCTCATAGGGGAGTTGTTCCATTCCCCTTATCATTTTGGTAGCCCTTCTCTGTACCTTCTCCATCGCAATTATATCTTTTTTGAGATGGGGCGACCAGAATTGTACACAGTATTCAAGGTGCGGTCTCACCATGGAGCGATACAGAGGCATTATGACATTTTCCGTTTTATTCATCATTCCTTTTCTAATAATTCCCAACATTCTGTTTGCTTTTTTGACTGCCGCAGCACACTGCACCGACGATTTCAATGTGTTATCCACTATGACACCTAGATCTCTTTCTTGGGTTGTAGCACCTAATATGGAACCCAACACTGTGTAATTATAGCATGGGTTATTTTTCCCTATATGCATCACCTTGCACTTATCCACATTAAATTTCATCTGCCATTTGGATGCCCAATTTTCCAGTCTCACAAGGTCTTCCTGCAATTTATCACAATCTGCTTGTGATTTAACTACTCTGAACAATTTTGTGTCATCTGCAAATTTGATTATCTCACTCGTCGTATTTCTTTCCAGATCATTTATAAATATATTGAACAGTAAGGGTCCCAATACAGATCCCTGAGGCACTCCACTGTCCACTCCCTTCCACTGAGAAAATTGCCCATTTAATCCTACTCTCTGTTTCCTGTCTTTTAGCCAGTTTGCAATCCACGAAAGGACATCGCCACCTATCCCATGACTTTTTACTTTTCCTAGAAGCCTCTCATGAGGAACTTTGTCAAACGCCTTCTGAAAATCCAAGTATACTATATCTACCGGTTCACCTTTATCCACATGTTTATTAACTCCTTCAAAAAAGTGAAGCAGATTTGTGAGGCAAGACTTGCCCTGGGTAAAGCCATGCTGACTTTGTTCCATTAAACCATGTCTTTCTATATGTTCTGTGATTTTGATGTTTAGAACATTTTCCACTATTTTTCCTGGCACTGAAGTCAGGCTAACCGGTCTGTAGTTTCCCGGATCGCCCCTGGAGCCCTTTTTAAATATTGGGGTTACATTTGCTATCCTCCAGTTTTCAGGTACAATGGATGACTTTAATGATAAGTTACAAATTTTTACTAATAGGTCTGAAATTTCATTTTTTAGTTCCTTCAGAACTCTGGGGTGTATACCATCCGGTCCAGGTGATTTACTACTCTTCAGTTTGTCAATCAGCCCTACCACATCTTCTAGATTCACCGTGATTTGATTCAGTCCATCTGAATCATTACCCATGAAAACCTTCTCCATTACGGGTACCTCCCCAACATCCTCTTCAGTAAACACCGAAGCAAAGAAATCATTTAATCTTTCCACGATGGCCTTATCTTCTCTAGGTGCCCCTTTAACCCCTCGATCATCTAACGGTCCAACTGACTCCCTCACAGGCTTTCTGCTTCGGATATATTTAAAAAAAGTTTTTACTGTGAGTTTTTGCCTCTACAGCCAACTTCTTTTCAAATTCTCTCTTAGCCTGTCTTATCAATGTCTTACATTTAACTTGCCAATGTTTATGCTTTATCCTATTTTCTTCTGTTGGATCCTTCTTCCAATTTTTGAATGAAGATCTTTTGGCTAAAATAGCTTCTTTCACCTCCCCTTTTAACCATGCCTGTAATCGTTTTGCCTTCTTTCCACCTTTCTTAATATGTGGAATACATCTGGACTGTGTTTCTAGAATGGTATTTTTTAACAATGACCACGCCTCTTGGACATTTTTTACTTTTGTAGCTGCTCCTTTCAGTTTTTTTCTAACAATTTTTCTCATTTTATCAAAGTTTCCCTTTTGAAAGTTTAGCACGAGAGCCTTGGATTTGCACACTGTTCCTTTTCCAGTCATTAAATCAAATTTGATCATATTATGATCACTATTGCCAAGCGGCCCCACCACCGTTACCTCTCTCACCAAGTCCTGTGCTCCACTGAGAATTAGATCTAAAATTGCTCCCTCTCTCGTCGGTTCCTGAACCAATTGCTCCATAAAGCTATCATTTATTCCATCCAGGAACGTTATCTCTCTAGTGTGACCCGATGATACATTTACCCAGTCTATATTGGGGTAATTGAAGTCTCCCATTATTACTGCACTACCAATTTGGTTAGCTTCCCTAATTTCTCTTAGCATTTCACTGTCCATCTCACCATCTTGACCAGGTGGACGGTAGTATACCGCTATCACTGTAGTCTTCCCTGACACACAAGGGATTTCTACCCATAAAGATTCAATTTTGTATTTAGTCTCATGCAGGATGGTTATCCTGTTGGACTCTATGCCATCCCGGACATAAAGCGCCACACCTCCTCCCGACTGCTCCTCTCTGTCATTTCGATATAATTTGTACCCCGGTATAGCACTGTCCCATTGGTTATCCTCTTTCCACCATGTCTCTGAGATGCCAATTAAGTCTATGTCATCATTTACTGCTATACATTCTAATTCTCCCATCTTACTTCTTAGACTTCTGGCATTAGCATACAAACATTTCAAAGTTTGTTTTTTGTTTGTATTTTTATTCTGTTTTTTAATTGATAGGGGTAAGTTAGAATTTTTTAGCTCAGGTGAGTTTTTAGTTACAGGCACTTGGACTACTTTTCTAATTATTGGAACCTCACTGTCGGGATGCCCTAATTCTAATGCATCATTAGTATCCTTTAAAGATACCTCTCTCCGAACCATGCGCTGCTGAGCGACTGTCGGCTTTCCCCTTTGTTCTAGCTTAAAAGCTGCTCTATCTCCTTTTTAAAGGTTAGCGCCAGCAGTCTGGTTCCACCCTGGTTAAGGTGGAGCCCATCCCTTCGGAAGAGACTCCCCTTTCCCCAAAAGGTTCCCCAGTTCCTAACGAAACTGAATCCCTCTTCCTTGCACCATCGTCTCATCCACGCATTGAGACTCCGGAGCTCTGCCTGCCTCTGGTGACCTGCGCGTGGAACAGGGAGCATTTCAGAAAATGCTACCCTGGAGGTTCTGGATTTAATCTTTCTACCTAAGAGCCTAAATTTGGCTTCCAGAACCTCCCTCCCACATTTTCCTATGTCGTTGGTGCCCACGTGTACCACGACAGCCGGCTCCTCCCCAGCACTGTCTAAAATCCTATCTAGGTGACGCGTGAGGTCCGCCACCTTCGCACCAGGTAGGCATGTTACCAGGCGATCCTCACGCCCACCAGCCATCTACATTCCTAATAATCAAATCACCAACTATGACGGCCGACCTAACCCTTCCCTCCTGGGCAGTAGGCCTTGGGGAGATATCCTCAGTGCGAAAGGACAATTCATCACCTAGAGAGCAGGTCCTTGCTACAGGATCCTTTCCTGCTACACCTGGTTGGTGCTCTCCCATTATGAGACCTTCTTCCTCCAAGGCAGCACCAGGGCTGCCAGTCTGAAGTTGGGACTTGACTACTATGTCCCTGAAGGTCTCATCTATATACCTCTCTGTCTGCCTCAGCTCCTCCAGGTCTGCCACTCTAGCCTCCAGAGATCGGACTCGTTCTCTGAGAGCCAGGAGCTCTTTGCATCGCATGCACATGTACAACTTCTCACCGGTGGGTAAAAAATCATACATGTGACACTCGATGCAAAAGACTGGGAAGCCCCCCTCTTGCTGCTGGACTGCTGCCTTCATCTCAGTTTTGATCAGTTCCTAGTTAAGTTTTAGTTTGCTATGGGAGTAGGAATGGGTCTAACTTCCTTTAAATGTATTAGTGAATTCACTATGTGTCTGGTAGTGGCCTACCGGGGTCTGATCGAATTCTCAATAAAGTTTTTGTTGATGTTATTTTTTTTTTTTTTGTGAAAGTGGCACCTGCCTATAAATTAAGGGATGAGCTGGGGGTGGGAAATACAAACAGTCTAACTTCAGTTAGTCAGCCTGAGTGACTCACTGCTCCCTTGATTAACAAATGTTGGTCCCTATTCAAACCCAATCACACTACCTCAACACCTTTCCAAGGTGAGTAACTGAGCTGAACTATTCAACTTTTTTTACTTTGGTATATACTGCTCCTAGCTTATTTCTAGCTTCTTGCTACTTTTTTGTGGGGTTTTTTTGTTTTTTGTGGTTTTTTGTTTTCAATACAATGTACTCAGTTAGTATTAAAAACAAACAGTCAGCTCTTTAAAAGTCTGGAGAACACTCAGTTCTGCAGACTTTTAAAAATAAACACACTATCTACTGCTACCTTATTGACTGACTAAAAATACAAACAGTCTAACTTGTTTATTCATTGCCTACCTACTGCTACCTTATTGACTATTTAAAAATACAAACAGTCTAACTTGTTTATTCACTGCCTACCTACTGCTACCTTATTGACTGACTATTTAAAAATGCAAACAGTCTAACTTGTTTATTCACTGCCTGACTATTAAAGGCACAAACACACAAACACACTAAATAATATTCCCAAATAGTTAACTTTGCCCCAATACTTTAAAAAAAGTCAATGTCCCAAGCAAAAACTTACTGATTCCTTTCAGCCACCAGCAAGGTGATCCTCTCCTCTCAGTGTTTCTACTGGAATGTGGGTTACTGAGCTCTTTCCTTCTAATTTATAATGTGCTTCTAAGGTAAATTAGTGCAAAACAATCCCTTAGAAGATGTACACTTCAGTTAGATTTCCTGCGTGACCTTTCAGTTAGATTTCCTGAGTGACCTTTCAGTTAGATTTCCTGAGTGACTCACTGCTGTGCTGATTAACAAAGAATAGTACCTATTCACAAACAGACAATCTTCACACTTAGTCAGCCTGAGTGACTCACTGCTCCCTTGATTAACAAATGTTGGTCCCTATTCAAACCCAATCACACTACCTCAACACCTTTCCAAGGTGAGTAACTGAGCTGAACTATTCAACTTTTTTACTTTGGTGTATACTGCTCCTAGCTTATTTCTAGCTTCTTGCCCAGCATCCCTCTGGCTTTAGCTATTGCCTTGTCACATTGCTTCGCCGCCTTCAGATAAGAAAACTGGTTCTTACCTGATAATTTTCGTTCTTGTAGTACCACGGATCAGTCCAGACCATTGGTTATGCCTCCCTTCCAGCAGGTGGAGACAGAGAAAAACTTGAAAGGCACCCTCACTTAACATGGTGTGCCTCCTGCATCCCTTCAGTATATAGAGTATCAAAGCAGAAAAAGACTAGCAATGAATCAAGCAAGAACAGAACTTTAAGAACGAACATACAAACATGTAACCGTAGCTTTCTTTCTTAGTATGCTGCAATAACAACCTGAATATGCACGCGGACTTTACAGATCCCCCTGTTACCCACTCCTAGTCTTTGGGTGGGCATCTGGACTGATCTGTGGTACTACAGCAATGAAAATTATCAGGTAAGAACCAATTTTCCTTTCCCTGTATGTACCCGGATCAGCCCAGACTCCTAGGATGTACCTAAGGTCCCCGTAACTTGGGTGGGATGTGGAGATTCCACTCGCAGAAAACTCTCACCAAAGCACATGGAAGCCGGAGCCCCGATATCCAAGCGACAGCGTCTGGTGTATGTGTGCAGCAGCAGATACCAAGCAGTCTCCCTGCAAATCTCCTGCGGAGATACCTTCTGAGCCTCGGCCCAAGAGGTTGCCTGAGAACGCTTTGAGTGAGCCCTCAGACCTCCAGGCACTGGCGTCGAACCAATTGCCTCCTTAAGCCAATGCACAAATGTAGTCTTAGAAGCCTGACACTCCCTCTGTGAAACATTCCCCAGAACAAAAAGGGTGATCTGATCTACGAAACTCATTAGTAACTTTCAGATACCTCTACAATCAATGTCTCCGTCCAAGAGCCGAAGGCCTATTGCATGAGACGCGGAGGAATCCAAAACTAGAAAGGTTGGAGGATCCGCAGTCTAATTAAGATGGAAGGCCGAAAAAGAAGGCACCGTGCGTGACCACACTCTCTGCTCTGATATCTGCAGAAGACGTTCTCCAAACTCTCACATACGCTAAAGACGTGGAAGTCTGCCTGGCCTGCAACAAGGTGGTAATGATGGTTTCGGAACATCCCTTCCACCACAGCCATCTCCTCTCAAAAGCCTGATCCACTAATATCGAGCCCTGGTGCAGATGATGAGACAGATGAGCGAGCCCCAGCGGGGCTGCCTATGGCCAAGCTGACCAGATCCGTAAACCCTAGACGAAGACGGCCAGTCCAAAGCCAGAACCTTAAACTGTCACCAAAAATCACAGCCCGAACTCACAGGAAAGGCTCCCCCCCAAGCCATTGCACCGCCAACTCAGGGAGCAAAAAAGACAAAATGGCACCTGCGACGCCCACCAGGGCTTAGAACCCAGCAGCCTTGTGTCTTTGGGCAAGAGATAAGTGCCCCCGCTCTATCAGGGGACTTGCCACCCCCAAAAACGGCACCAAACAATCTCCCGAGTGGGGCGCGCAATAGAAACGCTCTAACAGCACAGATCCAGGAGAGGGGGGGGTCCATCAAAGCCAGCCCCCCTTAGAATTTCCCTCAGAAATAATCCACTCTGCCCCAATTCCTTCACCCCCGTCGGAGAGATCCGTAGGATCTGCCCATCGCCCAAGACATTAAAAAATGGCTGCCGGACCACTGCCCTGAACCTTACCAGGAGAGAGAGGGACTGAGAGAGGCTGGGATGGATCTATCTTCCTCCCGCAGGCTAGAACGAGAGACGCTAAGCCTGCCCCGCAGATCCTGCGTGCATCGGGGCGCGATTATTATAACAGGAGCCTCTGTCATGGTTCCCGTGCAACTTCTCGCCCCCTCAACGCTTCCCGCGGGAATGCTATCCCCCTCCTCCCCCCCCCCCGCCATGATCGTAAGAGGGAAAACCCCCTGGACATCACCTCCCGCGCAGGCAGTTACCACGGTGCTCGCCAATGTAGAAGCATGCACCAGGTGCCCCCGCTCGCCTCGACGCCGCCGGCCTCTCCCCGCTCCAAAGAGCGAGCGTCCGCTTCTAAATTAAACCGCCTGCGTGTCCACACCCGCAAGGCCCGCGCTTAGCACGAAGGAACCGTCCTGGCGCGGCGGGCTCCACTTCCCGCTATCAGCGGCCCAAACACTCTGCCTGCCGCCGGGCGACCCTGTGCTCCCGTTCTCAGCGGGATCTAGCAAAATGGTGAGGCAATATTAAAATCGGAGAGGTGACCTCCTGCTCCCGCCACCAGCAGGACTGAGTACAGAGGCTCTCTGTGCTCTTCTGTCTTTTTTTTTTTTGTGATTAAAACAATTTGTAAAAAACAAAAAAGTCTGTTTGCAGTGAGCGAGTCCGCCATGACGCCGCCGGACCCTTAGTGTCCCCCGACCATGGAAACATGCATCCCGGCATTACCGGCTGAGCAGCAAGACTCAACCCCCAGAGGTCTCAGTCGCCGGCGGTGAGCTCCGCCTGCCTGCTGAGCACGCAGCCTGCTCGGCACGAGGGGTCACCTCCACATTCAACCAGCTTCAATTCCTCTATATATATAGATATAGGAAAATTGGTTCTTACCTGCTAATTTTCATTCCTGTAGTACCACGGATCAGTCCAGACCGTGGGCTGAGCCTCCTGTCCAGCAGATGGAGACAGACCAAAACTGAAAAGGTATCCTTTATCAGGACAGAGCCTAGCCTGCAGCCCTTCAGTATAAAGTACTCCGCAAAGATCAAACAAGTAACAAGAAACTGATAAATTGAAAACAGTTGAACCATTGTACAATTGAAAGAATTCTGTATGAAACAACACTCGTGCATAAAGATTTATTCTCATTGTCATCTGTTAGATGCTTCTGGTGCCTTTAATAATAATAAGAGATAATTCAGGTATCCGGAAACCTGTAAAGGAAGAAAAGCTTCGAGCGGGGGGGCCAGATCTAGCATGGGAGGGTGTCTGGACTGATCCGTGGTACTACAGGAACGAAAATTAGCAGGTAAGAACCAATTTTCCTTTCCTTGTACCTACCCGGATCAGTCCAGACTGCTGGGTTATGCCTCCCTTCCAGCAGATGGAGTCAAACAAACAAACCAAAAAGACACCCCCTCTATAACCCGGTGTGCCACCTGCAATCCCCCAGTATATATCTGACTCCAGCAGATGAAAGAGAGACATAATCTGCGGTCCTGATCCTCGCCATATTTCTACCTTTCTGGGGTACCAGGTTTGATTTGGGGGGGGGGGATCTGCTATTGACTAGATCAATTTTATTAAAAAAAAAAAAAAAAAGTTTTTAGATTCATTAAAGTTTAAAAAAAAAAAAAAAATAGAAGAACATAAGAAATTGCCAT
Organism: Rhinatrema bivittatum; assembly: GCF_901001135.1. Lineage (NCBI taxonomy): Eukaryota > Metazoa > Chordata > Amphibia > Gymnophiona > Rhinatrematidae > Rhinatrema > Rhinatrema bivittatum. The sequence goes on along the minus strand of NC_042633.1, from coordinate 2,461,015 downwards.
GCTGGGTCAGACCAAGGGTCCATCAAGCCCAGCATCCTGTTTCCAACAGAGGCCAAACCAGGCCACAAGAACCTGACAATTACCCAAACACTAAGAAGATCCCATGCTACTGATGCAATTAATAGCAGTGGCTATTCCCTAAGTAAACTTGATTAATAGCAGTTAATGGACTTCTCCTCCAAGAACTTATCCAAACCGTTTTTGAACCCAGCTACACTAACTGCACTAACCACATCCTCTGGCAACAAATTCCAGAGCTTTATTGTGCATTGAGTGAAAAATAATTTTCTCCGATTAGTTTTAAATGTGCTACTTGCTAACTTCATGGAATGCCCCGTAGTCCTTCTATTATTCGAAAGTGTAAATAACCGAGTCACATCTACTCGTTCAAGACCTCTCGTGATCTTAAAGACCTCTATCATATCCCCCCTCAGAAGGAGGAGGATAAAAGAACTGGTCAGCGGCTATTGAAGGTCACGCAGGCAGGCACGGCAGGGCAATGCCCTGAAGCCGTTTCCCGGAGTTAGTGCTGCTGCCCGGTGAGTATTAATCGGTGGGCCGATAACTCTACCCCCACCCCCTCATTCTCGGAGACGAATTATTCCTCCGGAAAGTGCTGATTGATTTAATTTTTTTACTGACGGGGACATAAAAAAAAAGGGAAAATAGTTTCTTTTTTCTACTTGGTCCCTGCCCGCTGCCCAGCACTTGCCTGCCTTTCCTCCCGGGCCTCCGGACGGGGCAGAATTTTTTCTCCCGGCTGCCTCTTCATTTTTCTTTATTTTGAAATGCCGTGCGGTTCTGGCTGTGGGGTGTGTGGGGAGCCGGCGTCTCGGCTCTCGTGCGATGGTCTCTGCTCCCGGTGGCTTAGCAGCGGTGGCCATTTTACCTTCTCGGGAGGCAGATGCAGGGCCAGATTCAGAGGGAGAGGATCTCCCTCCATTATCCCAGCCAAATTTGAGCCCCCAGCTGTCCCGCGGCCAGCAGCTCGATGCAGACCCTCCCTCTGCTTTTCCTCCGGGGGGGGGGGGGGGCCTTAAAGCTACAGCACCCTTTTTCGTCGCAATTTGTGCTGCTGCTTCATAAAGCCTACCTGGAGGTGGAGGCTGACTGGGAGACGCAGGAGACGTCGCCGGCAAAGCAAATCAGACAAGCTGAGGACAGGGGGGGGTCCTGCCCCTGCGGGACCCTCCATGCCCTTAGCTACTGTACAGCCGGAGCCCCCCCCCCCATGTTGGATGTAGGCGATGCGGGCATTGCAGGCGATGTTGGGGATGACAACACTCCCCAGGAAGGAGACGATCCTCAGGTGCTCCGCCTGTTCCGTAAGGAGGAGCTGGATCAGTTAATCCCGCTTGTTCTTCAGGAACTGGAGATCCCGGGCCCGCAGACAGCGTCTGATTCCTCACCGGGAGATGCAGTACTGGAGGGGCTTCGTGACCCCCCTCGGACATCTCCTTTGCATCCGAACCTGTCCCAAATTTTGTCCCGGGAATGGGATGCGCCTGAGGCTACACTGCGAGTCAGCAGGGCCATGGAGAAGCTTTATCCCTTGCCAAGTGAGACCTTGGAGCATCTTAAAATCCCGAAGGTGGACTCGGCGGTCCCGGCCATAGCTAAGCATACGATTCCCGTCACGGGAGGAGCGGCCCTTAAGGATTGACAGGATAGGAAGCTGGATTTCTGAGGTTTCCGCATTGGGAGTCCGTGCCGCTATCTGGAGCGGCCTTATGCAGAGGGCGACCCTCCGCTGGGTACAACAGATGCTCACTTCTCAGGAACTCCCGCCTGAAGAGGCGGAGCAGGCGAACCGCATGGACTCAGCGGTTGCCTATACGGCACTGTACGACCTTCTTCGCACCTCGGCACGTACGATGTCTTTGGCAGTTTCCGCACAGCGGTTACTGTGGCTCCGTAACTGGTCGGCAGATGCCTCGTCTAAGTCTCAGTTAGCTTCTTTTCCTTTCAAGGACGACGATCTGGAACAACTTGTTAAGGCCTTAGGGGATAACAAGGTTTACAAGCTTCCGGAGGATAAGCCCCGTTCGTATCGGCAGTTTGGCTCCGCTCTGGGGCGTTTCCGGGGGCAACGTCATTTTCGGTCTAGCAGGGGGGCTTCCTTTGCCAATCGACAACCAGCAGGACGGTCACAGGCATGGCCTCAGTCCTTTCGTGGCAGACGACCTACCCGAGGTGGCTCTTCCCAGAGTTTCACTGCCAACAAAACTCCCCAATGAAGCCGCGCTGGCTCATTCCTCCGTACCACAGATAGGAGGATGGCTGTCGTGGTTTCGCGAGGAATGGGCCAAAATCACGTCGGACCAATGGGTACTAGATATTATAAATCACGGTTACGCTTTGGATTTTGCTCGGTCTCTTTGGGATTTGTTTCTTTTGTCTCCCGGCGGGGCACCAGCAAAACGTCAGGTGATTCTTCAAACTTTGATGGGGTTGAAGGACCTAGGAGCGATTGTTCCAGTTCCACCGCGGGAATGTCGAACCGGTCGATACTCCATTTACTTCGTGGTTCCCAAAAAGGAAGGTGCGTTCCGACCTATTTTGGATTTAAAGGAGGAGGTCAACAAGGTTTTACGAGTCCCTCTGCTTCGTATGGAAACGTTATGGTCCGTCATAGCGGCCGTCCATAGGGGCAAATTTTTGGCCTCTTTGGATCTGACGGAAGCTTACCTTCATATAGGAATTCGGGAGCACCATCAGAGATTCCTGAGGTTCATGGTACTGGGAAAGCACTACCAGTTTTGTGCTCTTCCCTTTGGACTCGCGACAGCTCCCCGGGTATTCATCAAGGTGATGGTAGTGGTCGCGGTCAGTCTCCGGCGAAAGGGGATCCTAGTGCACCCATATCTGGACGACTGGCTCATTTGGGCGAAATCAGAAGAACTTTCCAAGGAGGCGGTTCAGTCGGTCATACGTTGTCTACACTCGTTAGGCTGGGTGGTCAATTATGTCAAGAGCCAACTGGTCCCATCTCAAATCTTGGAGTTTCTGGGCGCTTGTTTCGACACGTCGGCGGGCAAAGTCTACCTACCTCAGTTGAGAATGGAGAAGCTTATGGCTCAGGTTCGCCGTCTATTGGCTCTCCCGGTTCCCACGGCATGGGATTATTTACAGGTACTTGGTTCTATGGCTTCTACCCTGGAGATGGTTCCTTGGGCTTTTGCTCATCTGAGACCCTTACAAAGGGCCTTGCTTTCCCGCTGGGACCCCAGGTCAGAGGAGTTCCACCTACCCTCACCGGAGACCGCTCGAGCTAGCCAAGTGGTCCATCAGTCCGCCTAGCGCTGCGTCATTTTCTTCCATTGGTTCGGCAGCGGGCGGTACGGATCCTTTCCGACAATGCGACCACTGTGGCTTACATAAATCGACAAGGAGGAACAAGGAGTTAGCCAGTAGCCTCCGAGGCAGACCAACTAATGTCCTGGGTGGAACGCCATCTGGGCCGCATAGCGGCATCTCACATAGCCGGAGTAGACAACGTCCAGGCAGATTTTCTCAGTCGCCAGCGGCTAGATCCCGGAGAGTGGGAATTGTCCGAAGAGGCAATGCACCTAGTGGTGCAATGTTGGGGGATGCCTCGCATGGACCGGATGGCGACCCGTCTAAACGCGAAAGCGACTCGATTTTTCAGTTGCAGAAGGGAACACGGATCGGAAGGGGTGGACGCCCTGGTCCTCCCTTGGCCTCCCGGCATTTTCCTCTACGTGTTTCCTCCATGGCCACTAGTGGGAAAGGGATAAGGTGCATAGAGTCCCACCAGGGTCCGGTCATACTTGTGGCTCTGGAGTGGCCGAGAAGACCCTGGTTTGCAGACCTGATCAACCTCGCGATCGAGGGCCCTCTAGCCTGGGTCACCTGCCAAATCTACTGCGGCAAGGTCCAGTATTTTTCGATCAGGCAGCTCGCTTTTGTCTTGCGGCTTGGCTTATGAATGGCAGCAATTAAGAAAGAAAGGCTACCCGGAGGCAGTGATTTCCACTTTACTTCGAGCACGTAAACCTTCTACTTCTCTCTCCTATATTCGGGTTTGGAAAGTGTTTGATTCTTGGTGTAGCGGGAAGAGGGTTTCCCCGCGAAAGGCCTCAGTCATTCATATCCTTGCTTTTCTGCAGGAGGGCTTAAAGAAAGGTTTGGCGTACAGTTCGCTCCGGGTCCAAGTATCAGCATTAGGATGCTTGAGAGGTAAGATCGATGGTTCTACTATAGCGGGCCATCCGGATGAAATCCGTTTTTTGAAGGGAGCCAAACAGCTGAGACCGCTGCTACACGCGGTTTGTCCTTCATGGAGTTTGAATTTGGTTCTCCGTGGTCTTTGCGCTTCTCCCTTTGAGCCTCTCAAGCAGGCCACCTTGAAGGATCTGACACTCAAAATGGTGTTTCTCGTGACTGTCTGTTCGGCCAGACGAATCTCCGAACTTCAAGCATTGTCGTGCAGAGAGCCGTTCTTACGGATTTCTGACTGGGGGTTTCACTTCGGACGGTGCCCTCCTTTTTGCCTAAGGTGGTTTTGGCTTTTCACGTCAACCAGACGGTGGAGTGCCGACCTTTCCAGGAGTGGATAAAACTTCACCTCAGTACTGGGATCTGCGGCGGTTGGATGTTCGTCATAGTCTCTTGCAGTACTTGGAGGTGACAAATCCATTCCGTATTTCTGACCATCTGTCTTATGGAGTGGTCCAAAGAAGGGGTCTAAGGCTTCTAAGACTACCATTGCGCTCTGGTTGAAGAAGGCTATTGCCTCTGCTTACATATGTCATGGAAAACAGGTACCAATCGGTCTTAAAGCGCATTCCATCAGGTCGCAAGCGGCTTCCTGGGCTGAAAACCAATGCGTGTCTCCTCAAGAGATTTGCAGGGCAGCTACATGGAAATCCTTGTGCACATTTGCTAGGCAGTACCGTTTGGATGTCAGGGACCCACACATGGATACCTTTGGTGACACTGTACGCGCGGGACTCTCTGGGTTCCACCCCTCTTAGGGCAGCGTGGGTACATCCCAGCACTCTGGACTGATCCTGGTACATACAGGGAAAGGAAAATTGGTTCTTACCTGCTAATTTTCGTTCCTGTAGTACCACGGATCAGTCCAGACACCCTCCCGTGCTAGATCTGGCCCCCTGCTCGAAGCTTTTCTTCCTTTACAGGTTTCCGGATACCTGAATTATCTCTTATTATTATTAAAGGCACCAGAAGCATCTAACAGATGACAATGAGAATAAATCTTTATGCACGAGTGTTGTTTCATACAGAATTCTTTCAATTGTTCAATGGTTCAACTGTTTTCAATTTATCAGTTTCTTGTTACTTGTTTGATCTTTGGGGAGTACTTTATACTGAAGGGCTGCAGGGTAGGCTCTGTCCTGATATAGGATACCTTTTCAGTTTTGGTCTGTCTCCATCTGCTGGACAGGAGGCTCAACCCACTGTCTGGACTGATCCGTGGTACTACAGGAACGAAAATTAGCAGGTAAGAACCAATTTTCCTTTCCCTGTACGTACCCGGAACAGTCCAGACCTTGGGATGTACCAAAGCTTCCCTAACCCGGGTGGGACCGAGACAGTCCCGCTCGAAGCATTTGCCGACCAAAAGAACCAAAAACCAGTGCTTGCACATCCAGGCGGTAGTGTCGAGTAAAAGTATGCAGGGACGTCTATGTAGCGGCCCTGCAAATCTCCTGTGGAAAAACCGATTGGCTCGCCGCCCATGAAGTAGCTTGAGAACGCAACGAGTAAGCTTTTAGGCCCTCAGGAACCGCCCAACCTTGGCAAAGATAGGCCAAGGAAATCGCCTCCTTCAACCACCACGCAATAGTAGTCTTAGAAGCCGGTTTGCCCCGATTTGGACCACTCCAGAGGACAAAACGGTGATCCGAGACCCGAAAGCCATTGGTGACCTGGAGATACCGGAGTAGAACTCGTTTGACATCAAGTCTGCGAAGATCGCCCCCAGCGGTACCCGCAATCTCCTCTGGAGAGAAAGCTGGGAGCTCCACCGACTGGTTGACATGGAAAGCGGAAACAACCTTCGGCAAGAAAGAAGGCACTGTCTTGAGCGAGACTCCTGAATCAGAAAAACGCAAAAAAGGTTCCTGACAGGACAATGCTTGGATCTCTGAAACCCGCCGAGCGGAAGAGTTAGAGACGAGATAGACCATCTTGAGTGTGAGGTCCTTTACCGTAGCCTGGCGGAGAGGTTCGAATGGAGCCACACAGAGAGCCCGGAGGACGAGATTAAGACTCCACGAAGGGCAAGTAGAGCGAGCGGGCGGTCGCAGGTGTTTGACTCCCTTCAAGAACCAAACCACGTCCGGGTGGCCCGCTAAGGGATGACCCTCGACTCATCCGAGAGAGTGGAAACTTGCACGCGTAGGGAACTGAAGGAGAGATTGTCAGGTGCTTTAAGCAGTTAAACAGATGTATAATGGAAATATCACCATAAGATTATTTAAAGCTCTTTGCCTGGCTAAGGCTCCGTATGACAGAAAAGAAGTGGAGCTGCTTGTAGACAGGTACAGGTGGGCAACAGCACATGAACAGAGGGGAACAGACCACGTCTGACCTCATCTTGCTGGTTCTGTGCCTCTCATCCTCACCTCCAGTCTCTGCTCTGATTCCCTTCACTCTGACTGCAGTCACTCACCAAAAACTCTGCCATGCCCTGCTGGAGACCTGGGATTCATTCTGCAGTCACTCACCAAAAACTCTGCCACGCCCTGCTGGAGACCTGGGATTCATTCAGGATCCAGGTCCCTGAACCTCAGTCCTGTCAGCTTAAAGTAACCAAATTCTAATGACTTAGTAATGAGAATTTAACTGAGAGCCAGTAATAAGATTCCCCTCTACATGTAAAGTTTAACATTCTCCATAGTCCATATTTTATGATAAATTAATGTTCTGCTCACTGCTCTTGGTCTCAGCCTCCTACTCTCCTCCCTCCTGCTGGTCGCTGACAGGAGGATCCTCCATTTTCAGGATCTCTGCTGTGGGGTCAGGGCTGTGACCTCGGCTGCCTGTTAGAGAAATGGGAAAACACCTTCAGCCTTTAATCAGTCTTGGACCCTGACCCAAGAAAAGAGAGAAATGCAGAGTAAAAGACAGGAAAGAGGAGAAGGGGAGATAGAAATGGGACAAGAGAGGGGGGAGGGACATGGTGGGGGAAGATGAGAGAGAGGGAGAAGCAGGGAAAGAGAAATCTGAACATGAAAGAGAAAAGCAGAAGGAATGGAAAGAGAGCAAACAAATTCTCCACACAAGAAAGGTCAGAGGTCAGGGACATGATTTAATGCCGCCTCCTTGCCATGTCTGGCCCAGAGGAGGCCTCGTGTCTCAGCAATGCTTGGATCAGCCCAGCAGTACCTTTAATCCAAGCTGCATCGCCTGCATCATGCAGCTCCTCACAGGCGCCTGGGATGCTCAGGTTCCCTCTGTCCTCAGATCTCGGGGGCTCAGTCCCACGTCCTTCTTGCTTAAATCGGATTAAAATGTCAGGGGTGACACTGAGGGAGCCTGTTATGGGAAAAGATGGTTACAATATGTAGAAAAGTTACCCCAGAGCCTGTATTATCAGTGCAAGTGAGCTCAGGATTATGCTGTGTTCATAGACACTGCCAGCAGTGCAGCGGTAAGAAAGGAGGGTGCTGCTGTGCTGATCATCATCAGAAATCCATTCTAACAGTATCCTGATTATTTTAACACAGAGGTGGGCGACTTCACTCCCCAGGATCTACAAAATAATCTGGTGTGGTTACTGCTATTGCCAAAACATGCTGAACATTTCTACCTCAAAGAGTATTTTTGATAAAACCAGATGTTTTTCATCCAGCTGCCAGATTTCAGAAATCTAATTCTACCTGGCTCCTCTGCTTCATTATAATTATATGAGGCAGGGTGGGAGATGTCACTGGAAGGCACCAAAGCCAAGGAATTCTTAGACAGGAGAGCGAGGGAAGGTGGAAAGGAGACTCCTGGAGAAGAGGACAGGATATGAAGATGACGGAGGAATGAGCAGAGGAAACGTGAGAGAATATTTCTTTACTGACAGGGTGGTGGATGCCTGGAGTCCCCTCCTGACAGAGGCAGCAGCAGCATCCAACCAATCAGCAAATTTACACAGATTTAGGACGGACACAGAGGGCGGTGGTAAAGGCAGGTGGGGAGCATCGGGTACAAGAAACGAGGGAGAGGCTTGTGTGTTAGCTCAGTCGTATGGAAATTCAGAGGGAAGAGGAGGGGAGAATACAAGACGAGGGCAGGGAGTGGTACTTGCCTGTTACAGGAGGGTGAATCCATTCAGTCTCTGATTCAGGAGGATCCAGGAAGGGCAGATCTTCCTCTTGTTTAACACTCAGTGAGAACACAGACGTTACAATCGGAAGGCCTGGGATGAGAAAACAAACGTGTCTAGGAGGATTCACCCAGGACCTGCTAATATTATATTAGGGATGGTCCAAGAAAACAAACCGGTAACCGATCCAATATGGTTAGCAGCAAAAAGACAACAAGGTGGAATCGGTAAAAAATGGACTTTATTGAATCTTGCCCGACTCTGGCCGAGTTTCGCTCTATGAGCTGCCTCAGGGGCTATTGCAAACAAATAAAAACAAATAAAAAGACACACAAACATAAATATTTGTAACAACAAGTAAAATGCAATATAAAACTTGTATAAATCATATTAAATAATATGAAATAAAAATAGAAAAATAGACATATTGCACTATAAATTGGAATTACATTGCTAACTTGTTTGTGTGTATAAAAATACATATGCAAATATTTCATAAGACAAGTGTGTATTTGAATGTACAGATATTAATGCAACAAAACAATAAAATGACAAACAAAATCAGATAACTATATACAATATCTATATGAAAATACATGAGGTATATATAAATATAAAAGGGAGTACATGTGTAGGTATAAAGAACTTCAGAATTTAAAAATTAAAAAACAGCCTTGTAAAGGAACATCAATGAAGGAATAATAATATATTATGTGTATAACCTATGTATGATAAAACAAAATAAACCAGGGTGTATGAAAAAATGAAATCAAAAAACAAAAACAAAACAAAAAAACAGAATATGATAACCAAAACTGAAAAATATGAAATGAAAAATAAGAGGAAAATAATAAAATAAATACAATAAATAAACAAAATCAAATAAATTAAAATAAAATGAAATAGTGTGGATGATTTTCAGGATTTATTTATGAATCACTATTTGAACTTCATATAATGAAAACGATTCTAAAATAACTCATATATCGTAAGTACCTTTTTGAACCACTTGAATTGGCTCAGATCAGTGCGGACATCGTGTGTATCATAGTCTGAGAAACATTAATCAGCGAACTGACTATCAGACCTGTTCTAAAAACAGATGCTTTCAACCACAGACCACTGTGAGAACAGTGATATCGTAATTCTTTCAAAGGAAAGAGAGAACATTTGGGCAATAAAATTTTTATAACTTAAAATTCTTTTAATAAACATTACCCTATATCTAATTATAAATTGATATTTCCTTGCATCTGTGATTTACTATATCGTCAGTGCTTAAGTTATACATGCTGGGGTAGATTTTCAAACCGCGCGATTTGGCGTACTTTTGCTGGCGCATCAGGCGCAAGCAAAAGTACGCGGGATTTTAGTAGATACGCGCATAGCCGCGCGTATCCGCTAAAATCCTGGATCAGCGCGCGCGCAAGGCTATCAATTCCGTATAGCCGGTGCGCGCCGAGCCGCACAGCCTACCCCCATTCCCTCCGAGGCCGCTCCGATTTCGGAGCGGCCTCGGAGGGAACTTTCTTTTGCCCTCCCCTCACCTTCCCCTCCCTTCCCCTACCTAACCCATCCGCCCGGCCCTGTCTAAACCCCCCCCTTACCTTTGTCGGGGGATTTACGCCTCCCGGAGAGAGACGTAAATCCCCGCGTGCCAGCGGGCCGCTAGCACGCCGGGACGCGACCTGGGGGCGGGTCCGGAGGGCGCGGCCACGCCCCGGAACGCCCCGGGCCGTAGCCACGCCCCCGGGCCCGCCCCCGGAACGCTCCCGACACGCCCCGAAAACGCCGCGCGGTTTGGGCCCGCCCCCGACACGCCCCCCTCAGAAAACCCCGGGACTTACGCGAGTCCCGGGGCTCTGCGCGTGCCGGTAGGCCTATGTAAAATAGGCTCACCGGCGAGCAGGGCTCTTAAAATCCGCCCCGTTATGTATGGCAGTGACTTCAGACGTGTCTACAACCAACTGCTTAAAATCAATACATAATAAAAATGCTCAAGAAAACTGCTCAAAAAAACTAGTGTCACTAATATAAATTCTAAATAACATTCCATAAAATAATAGTTGAGTACAAACGTACTATTATGGACTGAATTTAACCTTCCATCAAACCCGGAGAATGGCAAGCCTAAGAAAATACATTTAAACTCACAGAGGATTTGAGAAAAAAGAGACACATTGGCACAATAAAATTTGAATGTCCGGCAATTGTATTTTAAAATAATTTTAAAATAATAGTGACCCTTTGTCTTATATACTATACCTTTAGTAGACCGGCATATAGCTACTCTCCGCTAAAGCATATGTTGTGTAAAACTTAGACTAGCCGCCTCGCGGCATAATTATACACCACCGCGCATTCTAGTGCTCGCGATAACATGCACGCCTGATTTTAATCAACTATGTCACTAGTGCTGGACTTATATATGTTATATATGACAGTGCTCTTCAAGCGTGTCTAAAACCCACTACATAAAAGCAATAAAAAAGCCTAGTGCCATTAAAATAAATTCTAAATGATATTCCAAAAAACAACAATAATTAAAATTAAATCCAAATGCACTGTTACAGATTGAATTCAACCTTGTAACAAAAACGGAGAGTGGCAAGCCTAAGAAAGGACATTTAAACTCGCTAAGAATTAAAAAAGTAAGTAACTCATTTAACACAATCAGTTTGAATATAAATATTCCCAAAAGTTTGGAGCAAGTTTGTATTACAAAATTATAATAGCCCTTTATCTTCATATATTTACCTTCAGTGCATATGTATTTTTATACACACAAACAAGTTAGCAATGTAATTCCAATTTATAGTGCAATATGTCTATTTTTCTATTTTTATTTCATATTATTTAATATGATTTATACAAGTTTTATATTGCATTTTACGTTGTTACAAATATTTATGTTTGTGTGTCTTTTTATTTGTTTTTATTTGTTTGCAATAGCCCCTGAGGCAGCTCGTAGAGCGAAACTCGGCCAGAGTCGAGCAAGATTCAATAAAGTCCATTTTTTGCCTATTCCACCTTGTTGTCTTTTTAATATTATATTAGGAAATGGATTTGAAGTCTCCAAATGTTTGATGTTAATGCCCCATCTCCTGTGATCTGAAAATGCAGAGCCCTTTAAATCCAGAACATTTACTTACTGATGCTGGGGTCCTTCATGGTTTCTTTCCCCTCCAGCTCCCAGTGCTGAGGGAAATATTTCTCATCTTCCTTCTTAATCTTGAATACAACATCGGGATTAAGAATTGAATAACCTGCCAATAAAGATAGCAAAATGACTTATAAATTGTACTTGGGCAGGCCTTGGAGCTTTTATCTGTTCACTGTTCTGATGGATATGTGTGTGTCTGTGTGTGTGTGTGTCTGTCTGTGTGTGTCCATGTGTCCGTGTGTGTGTGTGTGTGTGTGTCTGTGTGTGTGTGTCTGTGTCTGTCTGTCTGTGTGTGTCCATGTGTCCGTGTGTGTGTGTGTGTCCGTGTGTGTGTCTGTCCATGTGTCCGTGTGTGTGTGTGTCTGTGTATGTGTCCGTGTGTGTGTGTGTCTGTGTGTGTCTGTGTGTGTGTGTCTGTGTCTGTCTCTGTGTGTGTGTGTCTGCGCCTGTCTCTGTGTGTGTGTGTCTGCGCATCTTTGGGTATTTGTGTGACAGAGCTTGGTGAGAAGAGACACTTGCAGGCTAGCACTTGATTAAGATTAAACCTCGAGGGTTTCTGGTGCAGTCATTTCTGTTCCTGACCCTCCTAGCTGGAGGCATTGCAGGTGCTAGTGCTCTCTGCCAGCCTGTGCCCTCCTGGAGAAGGGGTGCCCAGCTTCATAGCAGGAGTGTCTGAGAAAGAGTTACCTTTGTATCCCAGGACTTGGGTTTTCCTGTCCAGATGCCAGTGAGAGGGAGAGAGAGGATATTTGATCTGTGAAATTTATAAAATGGTGCTGCAAAAAATATATAGAATATTTGAATTTTCTTTTCTTCATTGTTTACAAAACATATTTTAATAGAAAGTCATTGTTAATACAATCTATGATATATAAACATCCCCACAAGCCCGAGTGCTACCCCAGCCACACACACAGACACCGCCCACTGAAAACGTCACTAATCTCAACGAGGACCCGAGTTTTGATGACTGCAGTTAGTCTTCTGCAGGGGATAAGTCCAAGCTATTAAACACACGATGCACTCTGCCCAAAGTACAATGTCACCCCCATACAGTAATCATTGCCCAAACTCACATAAGATGCATTTAAATGTATTATTTTACAGTATAATTGACAATATTTAATATGCTCCGCTCGATGTCTTGGTTTGAGCCCACTGGTTCCCATGAGATGAACCTCTGTCCCTCCTGTGTCAATACTTTAGAGACGCTGCCAGCTCTCCTAAAAGTCACCCAAGAAATCACAAAGAACCTTCGTTCTTTTACCCTGTGCTCCTTTTAACCTCCAATGACCTCCCAGCGGAGCCCCCTCCTTCCCAGTACAGTCCTGGTTCTGACCCAATATATACCCGACTACTGCAAAGGCACAAAAATCACATACATCGCTTGGGATGACCGACAATCCTATCCTGCCGGAAGTCCACATTCTCGCCGTTGAGATTCTACAAAAAAAGTGCATTGAGTTCAAAACACAAGAGCATACTGAACGGGACCCACACCGAACTTGTCCAGTTTGTCTCCATGGTACTTAAATCTGATACTGGAAGATGTGAAGAAGTTACACGGTCTCACAACAAACGATTCCCTCTCATCGCAAACACCGGTAATTCCTTAAACATAAGGCTCATGGCTTCAAACAGACCAATGGTGGCGAGCAATCGCCTGGACTTTGCTTGAAGGAGTAGCGCGAACAAAACTAGAAACCTGCGTCTTAACGGACAGTATGAATAGATTAGCAAGATTTGTGTAAAACGTCCCTTTTATACAGTCCTTAATGCAAGACCTCACGTAACCTCCAATCTGAAACCTTTGCAGGAGATCTAAACATCGGAGCACACAAAGAATCCCGACTTTCGTAAACCCGCAAATCCAAAAATGCTCTATGTTCCTGATGGCACGGTTAGCTAAACTGAAGATCTGGATCTAGAGTATTAATCCACTGTACAAACTCTTGTAATGAATCCAATGGACCAAGCCCAATGCACAGGGCATCATCGATTCACCTTTTCCAAGTGATTATATATTTCCAAAACTCAGATCCATAAATATGTTGACGTTTGTATTGGTCAATGTACAGAAGGGCAACCGAAGGGGCCATAGAAGACCCCCATCAGAATGCCTTTAAATCTGATGATAGATTATATCTTCAAATAAAAAGAAACTTTTCCTTAGCACAAAACTAGACTCCTAGTTGGGATTAGGAAAAATTTTAGTTGGGGGGTGGTGGGTGGATTGGGTAGCACTCATGCTTTGGGGGATGATTATATATTTTGTATTGTATTTACAAAATATATTTTAATAGAAAACCATTAACAATGAATAAATAAAATCTAAATATTTTGTATATTTCATGCAATTGCATTGGTGTCTTCAATGTAACAATATCGTGGTGATATTTGATCTGTGACATCTGGTTACCACAGTGGGGAAGTGCTAGAATAAACTCTGAATACTGATCGTCAGCAAGGAAAATCTTTATTAGTAAGATATCTTACGGAGCAATGCAGAACAGCCAGCATGGTAAGGTAAGGGTGGAGCTCGCTCAGCTGAAGCTGGGCAATAGGTCATACACATTACCTCCTCCAGACCTGCACACCAATGGGTTAATTTCTATATTTGCATAATATGTTTAGTACTATTATCTTCTCTCACATATGCCAATAATACCGCATTCTTGTAAGCTGAGCCCAGAAGATAGGAGCAAAATTTAATTTAACATTTGACATATTTCAAAATCCTAACAGCCTTGGCTATTTCCAGATGTCTGAGCAGTTCCATCTTCTTGTGCTGCTATTACCTTTCTGCTTCTTCATGACCTCCAACTGTTCTGTCTCCACAGAGAACCCCATATAGCATCCTTACACTAGTGCAGAGCTAACATATGAGCTCCTTGCACAGAAGCTGGAATCAGAAGAGTAAATCCTCCCTCCTGTTCCTCTGTGCCAGCCTTAGTTGTAGAGAAAGGAGAGACAGACTCCAGCTGGACTACTTTAACCTATAAAAGATTTATCTTCCAGCACAGAGCAGCATCTCGTGCCGGGCCTGCAGCAGAGGTGTCTCTCACTGGGCCCTGGGGACCACAGCAGCTCCTGTTGGACTTGGCATGAGATCAGAAGCCAGACTGTATATTATATGTGCCCAAGGGACCTGGCACCTGGGATTATTCCAGCCCTGATAAAGTGGCAGCAGCCATCCTGCAGTGGGATGGTAGGTAGATAGAAAAGGCAGACTTACCCCGTGACATGAGGACGCCATGAATCTCCTTGATGACCTTCTTGTACAGCTCCTTCTGCCATTCTCCCAGAATGTCCCACTCCACTTCCCAGAAATAAGCAGCAACGTCCCTGAACGTGACCGATGCCTGGAACAGCAAACAGGACACCCTCAGGTATTTTAAAAAGCCATTTATATGCATAAAGTGCCCTTACAGGTGAAGATCCTACGGACAATGCAATGGCATATATAGTAGCAATTTTTAAAAGCCACTTGCCAAGTACATTTACAGGTGGAAAACCCTATATTAAGTGTATAAATGGTTTTTAACATCCGGCCCTTAAATATTCCTTGTGTTGCACAGCCTGCCTGACCCCCAGACAAACACTGGAAATCTGGAAGGCTGGATGGAGGGCCGGAGCTTGGGGACTGGGGCTTAGAGTACAACGGCCAGAGCAGGACCCCCAGATGTTGAAGAGCAAAGACAGGGAGTCCCATCCAGAGGTTGACGGGGGTGGGGGGACTCTATCCATACCTGCGTTTCATGGGTATTTCTTGAGGTAATGTTGGTGGCCATTGCACTGCCTCCTCCTCCTCCCTCCCCAAGGACATCCTGACCTCATCTCCTCATCCCCACTATCCCTCCCCTCGCACAGCTTCATCCCTCAGTGCCCTCTCTCCTTCCCTCTCCTGAATCCCGGAGTCCCGGGCTTGAAGGCTGTCACTCCCTCCCCTCCTTGGCTTGGTTAGCAGAAGAGCTGGGCCAGTTCTGGCAGAGCCCAAGTAATAACCCAGAGCACAAATACCTCAAGAGCTCGGCCCCTGAAATGGAGCAAACCCCAAGGTTCTCCGCTCTCACTCATCCTCTTCAATATATAATCTCACGCTCCTCACGGCCATCACAAGCTGACACGGACTCAAAGTCTCCATCTCCATCTTAGAAACAGGGACAGAATGGAAATCCTACCGGGGTCAGCAACTCAGCGAGACTTGATAACACCCCTCACCCCACTCATCCCAGGCGTTATCACGGGGTAAAGAGCCTAAGAGCCAGGCCAGACTCCACGCCGACCATGGGAAAGCCAAATAGCAACACTGACTCCGCAGGGTGAAACAACTGTGCCCCTCTCTACAACCAGGCGACCTCAAACCGGACCTGCAGGCAGCGGCACTCATACACCCAGACTATTGCATGGCCCTCTGCAGTGGCCTTCCTAAAAAGATAAACTGAAGACAGTCCAAAACGGGGCCCGCCAGAACTATCACAAGAGGCAGGAAAGGGGAACAGGTCTTCAGCTCCCTAGGCATCAGATTCCAGCTTCTGAGCCTCTCCTTCAGGGTCAGGAGGAGAACGCTGACCCCCACGTACCTGAGAAGGTAAAAGAACAATCACCCACACAATAAATCCCCTCTCATGCCAAAAACAACTGCTCCTCACCCTAACACTCTCAGAGCACAAAAATAACCAGAACCTTCGCAGGAGCAGCACCAGAACCATGAAACCCAAATCCCACCCGCTACCTGCAAGGAATCGCTGGCTGCATGCATTTCTGACGCCAACTAAAAGCAAGAGAGTTCATGCAGCGGGCCAACACCCTGAGAGTGGTGCATCACCCCCATCAAACATAAACCCCACACGTGTCCACACACGCCAGGGCATACACACCAGCAATGCTCTAAATCAGACCTAACCGGTCCCCATGCTTGCTGGATGTACATAACCTACTGAATTAACTGACTGTAACTCTGACCCTGCACGCAGAACACAAACCATTACTGAATTAACTGAATACGTTGTTCTTTGTGAGTCATAACCCCCATCTATTGCATGCACACCCTTAGCAACACCCCCCAGTGCTTCCTAACCCCTACTATAACGCTCTGATCTGAGTAACCCACCTTGGGGGCACACATTGCCCTCCTCTTTTCCCTCTCAGTCCTGCAGGTGCTGGGAGGGATTCAGGCTGTTCCTGCTCAGAGGGGGCAGGGCTGATTCCTGGGGGCTCAGATAAAGCCCCTGCTCTCCCCCTCTGCAGGGATTTCCGGTCCTGGGGAGGCAGAAAGTTTCTGCTTTTACTCTGAGCCTTTCCTGCTCTCTGCAGGCAAAGAAAGAAAGCAGGAGCCGGAGCATGCGCAGAGCTCAGGCAGGAGGGAGGGGGGATGCTCACTCCTTAAGGTGGATCCGGGGAGAGAAACAGCTGCAGAGGGGGGAGTGGGAGACAGGAGCAGCAAGTCAGGGAACTGCTTTATTCCTTTTGTATCTATGAACCTGTGATTTTCTGCTTGGGAAATCTTTCTTCTCCCCACACTCAGCTCATCCCCACCCCCCTGACATTTCTCCTGGCCCCTTCAGATTGCAGACCAGAGCCAGTCTCATGCCCGGTCCACGTACGACTCTCCGCTTCCTGCCTGCCCCCTGTAGATTTAGGATTTTGCCATTCCAGGCAGAGTTCGTGCTATCGCCCCCCACCCTAGAAGGTCAGACAACACGGAGGAGATGGCCTGAGGCACAGCCTCATTTCCCTGCTGCAGATCAGTTTCTATTCTGCAACAATAATTAGAAATATCTGAAGCGCACTGACAAACAGTTCCAGGTTTTATTTTCCTCACTGGCATCTGTATCATTTGTTTTGTTTTTATTGGGTGAGAGCAGGGGATCCTACAGGGAGATGATCATGGGGATGGATAGGGGGGAGGAGAACCAGAGACTGAGGAGAGGGAAGAGAACCAGGAATGTGGGCAGGAGAGAGAGAGGACAGAGAAGGCTAAGAGATGGGGGGAATTGAAGAAGGGTGAAAATGAGGAGGGAAATTCTTGGACTGAGGAGGAGAAGGAGTGGAAAGGGAGAGTGAGGTAGGAAGGGAGGTTCCTGTTTCTGGGGGAGAGATTCCAAGATCAAGGGAGGGTGGATGCAAATTGCAGTGGGAGGAGGTCTCCCCCTCCCTCTGTGCTTGTCCTGCTCCCCCTTGCATCTCCATCCCCTCTCTAACCTCCCAGGGATGCCAAGGATGGCCAGTCCCAAAGCCCCAATATTGGCTCTCCATTGTGGGTAAGGATTGACCTTCAGAGCACACGGTGCTGACCAATGTGTAAGGTTCTGAATTCCAATCACGGGTCTGAACTCTGAACTGGTTTCCAACATAAAACGTTACTGAGGAAGGAGTCCATCAGGAACAATGAGGCACTTTGTACACCTCTGTCTTGTAGCACCCATAATGCACCTTAAAAGCAGTAAATTAGGGAGCCTGTGTCCCCATTATCTGTCCCTAGGGTCTCTTCCATTCCTTCCCGGACTTCGGGGCCTGTCCCTGGGGAAGCTGGAAAGGTTCTTTCTAGCTAATAAGGATTCCCCTCAGAACTTGAGATCCACTGCTTCATCTTTACTCTCCAGGTCACTCATGAGAACATAAGATCTGCCATGCTGCGTGAGGCCAAAGGTCCATCGAACCCAGGTTCCTGTCTCTGACAGTGACCAATCCAGGTCACAAGTACCTGCATAAGAACATAAGATCTGCCATGCTGGGTGAGGCCAAAGGTCCATCGAACCCAGGTTCCAAACCAAAATGACAATCATTAAAATGTAATCTGTATATCTTGGCAGAGAATTTAAGCCATGAGATACCACAAGCTGAGACTGGATGTCAGCACAGCACAGTACAGTACAAGCGCACATGCATGAAAACCTGCATGTGATACTTGATAAGTGGCTCAAAAACACAATGACAATAAAAAAAAAGTGATCTGTATACGTAGCAGACGTTCTAAGCCATGAGATACCACAAGCTGACACTGGCTGTCAGCACAAAACAGTAAATTTATTTATTTATTTATTTAGCATTTTTATATACCGACATTCTCGATACAAATATCAAATCAGGTCGGTTTACATAAAACAAAACTATCGCGGTGAGGCGTTACAATAAACGGAGTATCAGAACATTAGGCGTTACAATAAATGGAGTTTATTAAATAGTACAGTACATGCTAATGTACAGGAAATCCTGCATGCAGGACTTAATAACTGGCTCAAAATGACTCAAAATCACAATGACCATAAAAATAGTGATCTGTATATGTAGCAGAGGCTCTAAGCCATGAGATTCCACAAGCTGACAGTGAAAGATATTGTAATTTGTATTGTAAATAATTCTTGTTTTCTTTCAATTATAAAGCCTAAAACACTAGTTGCATATTTTCATACACGTGATGGTTCTAGAGAGTCTGCCACTCCCAGCGGTTTGAAGTACATTTTTAGATTTTACTGTACATGTTTATAATGATTTTATTGGTTATTGCATCTAGTTTTATGTTCACTTGAAAAACATTGACTATTGTGATAATAAAATTTATCGTTGGCATCTGTTTAGTGGAACTCCAGGAGGCACTGCTTGAATTTTTGAGGCCTTCTTTCAAACTTTCTCATGTTTAGATAACAGAAGAAATAGTGTATCTCTTTGTAGTCTTAGGCCCAAAATGAAGAATCATAAAAAATGCATGTCTGAAAGGTTAGTTAGTTTCCCAGGACTCTTTGGAATGTCAGATGTAAGCAAATGTTTCTTTTCACCTTATGACCTTAAAGCGAAGGAGTGTTGTTTTAATTACTAGGACAAAACTATATTTAAGGCTACCCAATTGAATATCTAATCAAGTCTGTCTCTCAAACTTAGGAGCTGACTTCCTTATGTGTAGGGAATTACAGTCCTACTCACTCAGCCCTTTCACTTCCCCACCTCTAACATGCAGGGCACAGCAAGGTCCAACTGCCGTGAACTCTAAGCTTGTAAACAGCCCCCATTGCGGTTAAAGACAGGATGTCTGTCTGCCTGCACCCAGCTGCCTGCATGAGTCATACACAAAGATAGTACAAGCGATAGCAGCCCAGGAAACTGCTCCTGGGCTTCTTCCTCTTATGTGGCTGTCACACTTAGTCAGCTAGGTTAACATATTTTCAACTGTCTCAATGTCCAGTTTATGACCTTTCCCCTCCCTGCCTGCCAGCTTAGCGTAGTCCTACAACCTCCAAAACAATTCAGGAAACCTCTGAATTTCGTGGTTTTTGTGCGGTTACCATCTGTGGTCCAGCCCTTTTTTTTGGCTGGCCCTTTGGATGGCTCCCGTGTTTTATTCTTGAATTTTATTAATAGACAAAATATTTTTTTGAAATTTCTTCTTCTTGTTTTTTAATTTTTAACTATCTTAGAGTGGTTCAACCACTCTAAGATAAGTGAATTGGTTAATGCAAAATTAACGCGGGACCGCACCGCACACCGGGGAACTAATGCACAAACGACTAGTTAAAAATTAAAAAACAAGAAGAAGAAATTTCAAAAAAATCTTTTGTCTATTAATAAAATTCAAGAATAAATCACGGGAGCCATCCAAAGGACCAGCCAAAAAAAAGGGCTGGACCACAGATGGTAACCGCACAAAAACCACGAAATTCAGAGGTTTCCTGAATTGTTTTGGAGGTTGTAGAATTATATATTAAAGGAAACGAGGTTGGTTATTGTATAGCTTAGCGTAGTCAGCAAAAGGCCAGGAAGGACATTTATGGTATGACGCTGTAACAGCCAATGATATGATGCATGTATTTGCAAGAGCCAATGATGTTATGGCACATGCTATGCTATGAATGATGTATAATAAAAAGGGGCCCCGGGGGATGTTGGAGAGAGATCATCTTCCCGAGGGCACGCTTCACCACGAATCCTGCCTGATGTGATCCGAGACGTGATAGCTCCCTGCTCATCCGGCTGGAAAAAGCCTAGGTGCGCACCGTAAACAGCAGACCTGCTCCCGCAAGCGTAAGTATTTATTCAGCGAGTCTGTTCCCAACATTTGTGAGTATGGGAGGTGAACTTTCAGTTCAGCAGACGTTTCATGCAAAAGAACTGAAAAAAATAATGAAGAATCATTATTTCGTCACCAAAGGGGAAATAGCACAAGTCAAACTAGGGGACGTAGAAAAATTGCTAGGAAAAATAGCTTGTCTTTGTCCCTGGTATCCTGAGGCTGGAACTTTGGATGTTCAAGATTGGATTAAGATAGGCAACACCCTTCATACGTCTCCGCATGCTCCTATAAGGTAATTGTTGCTCTGGCAAAAATGCACAGAAGCTATAGAACATCTGGGGACACACACTCACAAGGCACCGTCCCCAACCACGGCTCCCATGGCTTCCTCTGCGTCCACCTCAGAGGAAAAACCTCAGGAAACTAAAGACACTGAAATCACAGAAGCTAGCCTCCCTCCACCTTACCCGCAAGCCCTTCCCCCACCAACCACCAGCTCCCTGTACCCCCAGCTGCCATTGCCTGTGACAGTCGTTGATTCTGCATCACCAATTTGTCTAGGTAAATTACCATCTCAAACCGCCGCTCCCTGTAACAATTTATGTGCTGCGGTCAGCATGGGGTTTCACCTAGAACAGGAGAATGGAAATCTCACAGGGGAGGAATTATTGGAAGGGATTCAAGCATTTCCCATCACGGAGGTGCCTAATGCTCAGGGTGAGATTCAGTATCAGTGGTCAGCACTACCTTATACTAATTTAAGGGAACGCCGCACAAGCATCAAGGAGACAGAGTTCCATTCCTCTTACACCCGAGGTTTGCTAGAGGGATCCCTGACTACAATTGAACTGAACACCGCCCGGAGTGCCATAAGCAGTAACTAGAGAATAACTTACAGGTCGATACAGTAACGTTCAGTTAAAGATTCCCCGTCTGTAACGTGCTGGGAGCGCACAATACAGACGAGTAAGGCCATCCAGCGATACAGTCTCCAGTTTCACGCGTCCTTAGCGCTTCCTAAAATAGACACATAACCCTTTCCGCACCCAGCATGTAAATGAACGAAAAAGCTGTATAATGAAGGAATTAGCTATTCCCCTCCGATACTGTAACGGGCGCTGATACTATCTCCTCAGTAACCTGCTGTTTTGCCGCGGCCTTAACGTGTTAGTTTACCGCCTCCCCCTAGTAGGTGTTAGTGTAGTGTAGTGCCAAAATCGCACAGGAAAGGGAACGGGAAAAGAGAGGTTTTACTTTTATTAAGAACTGTTATAATTTTTTAAACACTGGGGGGGTTCTTTAATTTTCTGGGGGACCTCTCCCCAATCCCACACTTATCTGCACTGTAACGTGTTCGATCGGGCGAGTAGGCAGGTAGGCGACAGCGGCGGCGTGAGCCATCAGTAGCGGCGGCGTGTTCGATCGGGCGGGCGGGTAGGTGAAAAAAAAAACTTTTCTGAGCCATCAGCAGCGGCGGCGGGATCGGGGGGGGGGGGGTACGTGTTCGATCGGGCGAGTAGGCAGGTAGGCGACAGGGGCGGCGGCGCAGCAAAAAAAACCAAAGCGACAAAAGTAACTTACTTTTCCGGGGCAGTGGCAGCGGCAGCGGGATCGGGGGGTGGGGGGGGGGTAGGCGGCGTGTTCGATCGGGCGGGCGGGTAGGTGGGAAAAAAAAACTTTTCTGAGCCATCAGTAGCCATCAGTAGCTCCCCCGACAAAGACAAAAAGATGGCCGCCTGCACGGGAGAAAGCGTGCAATTGGCCGCTGAGGACATGACGTCACACCCCGTGACGCCAAACGTCGTGACGTCACGTCTTCAGCGGCCAATTGCACGCTTTCCCCCGTGCAGGCGGCCATCTTCGTCGGGGGAGCTACTGATGGCTCAGATCGAACACGCCGCCTACCCCCCCCCCCCCCCGATCCCGCTGCCGCTGCCCCGCTGCCACGGAAAAGTAAGTTACTTTTGTCGCTTTGGGTTTTTTTGCTGCGCCGCCGCCGCTGTCGCCTACCTGCCTATTCGCCCGATCGAACACGTACCCCCCCCCCCCCCCCCGGATCCCGCCGCCGCTGCTGATGGCTCAGAAAAGTGTTTTTTTTTCCTTTGGTTTTATTTTGCTTGCCGCTGTGTCTCACCTCCTCCCGGAGCAAGACTGCTTTAGTGCCCTGCTCCGGGAGGAGGTGAGACACAGCGGCAAAGCAAAAAAACCAAAGGCAGGAAGTAAGTCGCTTCGCCGCCTCCCGCCTCCCGGTGCCTGTCATTTCAAATGTCATTTGAAATGACATTTGAAATGACAGGTACCAGCGCACCCAGGTTACTGTATAGGCGCTGTATTAAGCGCCTATACAGTAAAATGGGTTGCGCGGGCATAACCCTTCCCTAACGCTTCACAGCCTCGGCATGCATTTGCATGCGATTAGAAGAGAGTATCAGGCGCTAGGTCTAGAGGACTGTGCGTGCGGGGAGGAAGGGTGCGCCTGACACTGCCGCACTGTTTCTACCGCGGCCTTACTGTATCGACCTGTATGAGAATAGCCACTGCCATTAGCAATGGTTACATGGAATAGACTTAGTTTTTGGGTACTTGCCAGGTTCTTATGGCCTGGATTGGCCACTGTTGGAAACAGGATGCTGGGCTTGATGGACCCTTGGTCTGACCCAGTATGGCATGTTCTTATGTTCTTATGTTCTTATGCCCCCAGGTCTTCAAAGAAATTAGCATATATGACCTTGGGCCAGGCAGCCGCACTCCTGATATCGCAGCGACGTTACAAACAAAAACAGTTCCAACGTGAAAGAAATGATCTAATGAGACTGTACAATGCTCTATTGCAAACTAGAATACACCAAGTAATTGAGCAGACAAAGCAAACCTGGAAGGTATGTTTATCTTGGGCTTTGATATTCCGTTACAGGAAGCCTGCATACTTAGAGCGCATTTCCCCACAGGAAGTGGCAGCGGCCCCTCACACATCAGAAAAAGATTCAGTGTATGCAGAGCTTTCCGTTGCAACTGTACTGAAATTTGGACAGGACACTGTGTAAATTTCATGTGAAATGATCCCCTTTGACAAAGTTAAATTGGACCACATTTAAAGTGACCTCGTTACTCTGAGCCTTATCTTTATAACTATTGTTTGCATTGCCAGTGCACATAATTTGCATCTTTTAATACTTTCAAACTTCGTTAATACTGAACTGAGGTTACTGACAAGGACATTTACTAGTGTTAAAATTTAGAATCTGAAAGGACACTTTCACCAAATAGTTAATTGAACTGAATCTTAGCAAAAAGAAAAAAAAATGGGAAGTAACAGTTGCTTTAGCGTGTAGCAGACAAAGCACTGCTTTTATGGAAGTACTTTTGTCAGTGCTGTGCGGCGAACGGAAAAAAGAAAAAAAAAGTTACATTTGTTTAAACGGAGCATATTTAAGTTCTACTTATTTGATAATAACTGTTTGATGTTTCAGTTCTAATTATTCTAATTATTTAGTATTGCACATTACACTTCAGCTCAGAATCTTATTGATTGAATTTATTCCAGGTTGACATCTATACAGTGATGATAGTACATCCACTAGGAGGCGCTATGCTATTCTAACAGTTGTACTATATTATTATTTTAATAATTCTTTGTATACTAGTTTTTATTTTTCAGGTCTACGGCCCTCCTGTCTTAAGGAAACTTCAGTTTTATTTTCTTTTTCTAAATTTTTATTCAGAATTCTGAACCTTTATTTTTTTTTTACTGATAGAGGTTGCTACATCTAAAGCAATCCCTCCCAAGCCTTTTCTTGCAAATCCAAATTGATTTTATTAAATTGTATAATAGAATTGATTCTCCAAGGTTAATAAGTAAAAATTTCACTTTAATCATTACCTTAATAATTTTTTGCTGTGTGCCTGCTTTTAATATTTTCCAGATTGACAGCCTTCCTGCCATGAGAGATGTGAAGATGAACACTTTGCAGCTTATTATAACATTTTTCAAACATTTCTCACACACCTTTTTGATTTTTGATCTTTGATCTAATTTTATTTCTGATACATCTTGATATGACAGTTAAGTTGTTTCTTCATTGTTTTTAATAATAAAGTGGGAAAACATTATATAACTTTTCACGCCTGTTGAATCGAACAGACTGTTGGATCTGCACACACATGCCAACCCATACCCGCGGAGGACTAATGATGCATGCCGTGCCACTTAATCTTACAGGATGGGCTACATACCCTTGGCCGAGAGGAAGGTATCCCCTTAACTCTACAATTGACAATACCATAATACCCATCGGTAGCCGTATTCAAGAGACTGCCGCTCTTTGTTGGGAGTATGATCCCGGGGATGGGGAGGGGCTTCAGGTGGGAAAATATCCATATTGTAGCCGAACCATTGTATTAAAAGAAGTCATGATCAGATCATACTCTAATGTAACAGCACACCCAGAATTCTCACAAAATATCACAGAATACTTGCATAGCTTTACCCACTATATGTGCAATTGGCTGATCTTAGGATGTTCAGTGGGAGAAACAGAAAGGTGTGAAAGAGGAGAAAAATTCTCAGATGGGCAATTTAGCTTGTGTGAATATGTATCCGCAATGGTTCAACAAGTCAAACAGCCCCGTGAATGGTCCACTAACCAGATAGGGAACATTTGGATGTTATGTGGGCGTAGAGCATATATGCACATTCCCCCCAGATGGAGAGGCAGATGCACTCTAGGCTACATCGTTCCCTCATACTATGCAGTCAACAATTTACCTAAAGCAAGGCTCCGTAACAAAAGGGAGGTGATCAAGAGTCCCATAGATAAGAATACAGAAACTCAGGTAGTTAGAAGCCTGTTTCCCTCAATGGGAACAGCTATGAATTACAGAGACTTACACATCCTTGCTAACTGGACGACTGCCCTATTTAATCAGACAGTCCGTGCATTAAAACTGCTCACGACAGAAGTTTCCCAGATTAGAGAGGTAGCATTACAGAACCGCTATGCCTTGGATACAGTCTTAGCTTCGAAGGGTGGGGTCTGTGCCTTAATTGGATCTCATTGCTGTGTATATATATCAAATTATAAAGCAAATCTCACACATACCATAGAGCAGATGGAGACCATGATTGCGGAAGCACCGCTCTCAGGTAGAACACCGGTATCTCCCTGGGACTGGTTATGGTCCTGGCTTCCTGATATCGGTGGTCTCAAACGAATCATTCCTATTTTAATACTTGTAATTGTCTTACTTGTTTGCTTATGCTGCTGCATTCAGTGCATACCCAATCTCG